>NW_026961397.1:300000-393000 GCF_963924245.1 Chroicocephalus ridibundus | reverse complement strand
TGCTTAATTTGAGCATGTATTGATGTGTAGCGCTCTGTATAACGTTAAGTCGTACACGGTCTTGACTTAACAATAGAAATGCTAGAGGCTGGCGTGGTGCCAAGTGGGAAAGAGTGGCTGTGAGACTCTGAAGGCAGCAGGAAAGCCCGCAGCCCGAGGTGGTGCCGCCGCGCCAGCCTCCAAACCATCTTCCGGCAGGGCGACGGCTCTGGCGACAGCTCCCACGCCCGAAGAACCAGGAGGGAAAGCCGTGCCTCGTTGGAAAGCTCTTTGGCAGCCGCTCGCGTGGCGAAACAGCCCGTGGGGCTGCGGGCTGTGCGGCGGCCGTCAGCCTCGGCGCCACCGGTGCCCACGTGGCACCGCCGCACCAGCCTGCAAAGGATTTTCCGGTAGGGCTGCGGCTCTGGCGACAGCTCCCAATCACGAAGAGCCAGGAGGGAAAGCCATGCCTCGTTGGAAAGCTCTTTGGCAGCCGCTCGCGTGGCCCCACAGCCCGTGGGGCTGCGGGCTTTGCGGCGGCCGTCAGCCTCGGTTCCACCGGCGCCCACCAGGTACAGCCGCGCCAGCTTGCGAAGCATTTTCTGGTAGGGCCGCGGCTCTGGCGACAGCTCCCACGCCTGAAGAGCCAGGAGAGAAAGCCATGCCTCGTTGGAAAGCTCTTTGGAAGCCTCTCGCGTGGCGAAACAGCCCGTGGGGCTGCGGGCTTTGCGGCGGCCGTCAGCGTCGGCGCCACCGGCGCCCACCAGGTGCAGCCGCGCCAGCCTGTGAAGCATTTTCCGGTAGGGCCGCGGCTCTGACGATAGCTCCCGAGCCCGAAGAGCCAGGAGGGAAAGCCGTGCCTCGTTGGAAAGCTCTTTGGCAGCCGATCGCGTGGCCCCACAGCACGTGGGGCTGCGGGTTTTGTAGCGGCCGTCAACCTCCCCGCCACCGGCGCCCACCAGGTGCAGCCGCGCCAGCCTGCGAAGCATTTTCCGGTAGGGCCGCGGCTCTGGCGACAGCTCCCACGCCCGAAGAGCCAGGAGGGAAAGCCGTGCCTCGTTGGAAAGCTCTTTGGCAGCCGCTCGCCTGGCGAAACAGCCCGTGGGGCTGCGGGCTTTGCGGCGGCCGTCAGCCTCGGCACCACCAGCACCCACGTGGCCCCGCCGCACCAACCTGCGAATCATTTTCCGGTAGGGCCGCGGCTCTGGCGACAGCTCCCACGCCCGAAGAGCCAGGAGGGAAAGCCATGCCTCGTTGGAAAGCTCTTTGGAAGCCTCTCGCGTGGCGAAACAGCCTGTGGGGCTGCGGGCTTTGCGGCGGCCGTCAGCCTCGGCGCTACCGGCGCCCACGTGGCGCCGCCGCTCCAGCCTGCGAAGCATTTTCCGGTAGGGCCGCGGCTCTGGCCACAGCTCCCAAGCCCGAAGAGCCAGGAGGGAAAGCCGTGCCTCGTTGGAAAGCTCTTTGGCAGCCGCTCGCGTGGCCCCACAGCCCATGGGGTTTCGGGCTTTGTGGCGGCCGTCAGCCTCGATGCCACCGGCGCCCACCAGGTGCAGCCGCGCCAGCCTGCGAAGCATTTTGCGGTAGGGCCGCGGCTCTGGCGACAGCTCCCACGCCCGAAGAGCCAGGAGGGAAAGCCGTGCCTCGTTGGAAAGCTCTTTGGTAGCCGCTCGCGTGGCCCCACAGCCCGTGGGGCTGCGGGCTTTGTGGCGGCCGTCAGCCTCCGTGCCACCGGCGCCCACGTGGTACCGCCGCACCAGCCTGCGAAGCATTTTGCGGTAGGGCCGCGGCTCTGGCGACAGCTCCCACGCCCGAAGAGCCAGGAGGGAAAGCCGTGCCTCGTTGGAAAGCTCTTTGGTAGCCGCTCGCGTGGCCCCACAGCCCGTGGGGCTGCGGGCTTTGCGGCGGCCGTCAGCCTCGGCGCCACCGGCGCCCATGTGGTACCGCCGCACCAGCCTGCGAAGCATTTTCCGGTAGGGCCGCGCCTCTGGCGACAGCTCCCACACCCGAAGAGCCAGCTGGGAAAGCCGTGCCTCGTTGGAAAGCTCTTTGGCAGCCGCTCGCATGGCCCCACAGCCCGTGGGGCTGCGGGCTTTGTGGAGGCCGTCAACCTCCCCGCCACCGGCGCCCACCAGGTGCAGCCGCGCCAGCCTGCGAAGCATTTTGCGGTAGGGCCGCGGCTCTGGCGACAGCTCCCACGCCCGAAGAGCCAGGATGGAAAGCCGTGCCTCGTTGGAAAGCTCTTTGGCAGCCGCTCGCGTGGCCCCACAGCCCATGGGGCTGCGGGCTTTGTGGCGGCCGTCAGCCTCGGTGCCACCGGCGCCCACCAGGTGCAGCCGCGCCAGCCTGCGTAGCATTTTCCTCTAGGGCCGCGACTCTGGCGACAGCTCCCACGCCCGAAGAGCCAGGAGAGAAAGCCGTGCCTCGTTGGAAAGCTCTTTGGCAGCCGCTCGCCTGGCGAAACAGCCCGTGGGGCTGCGGGCTTTGTGGCGGCCGTCAACCTCCCCGCCACCGGCGCCCACCAGGTGCAGCCGCGCCAGCCTGCGAAGCATTTTCCGGTAGGGCCGCGGCTCTGACGATAGCTCCCGAGCCCGAAGAGCCAGGAGGGAAAGCCGTGCCTCGTTGGAAAGCTCTTTGGTAGCCGCTCGCGTGGCCCCACAGCCCGTGGGGCTGCGGGCTTTGTGGCGGCCGTCAGCCTCCGTGCCACCGGCGAACACGTGGTACCGCCGCACCATGCTGCGAAGCATTTCCCTGTAGGGCCGCGGCTCTGGCGACAGCTCCCACGCCCGAAGAGCCAGGAGGGAAAGCCATGCCTCGTTGGAAAGCTCTTTGGCAGCCGCTCGCGTGGCCCCACAGCCCGTGGGGCTGCGGGCTTTGCGGCGGCCGTCAGCCTCGGCGCCACCTGCGCCCCCGTGGCACCGCCGCGCTAGCCTGCGAAGCATTTCCCTGTAGGGCTGCGGCTCTGGCGACAGCTCCCACGCCCGAAGAGCCAGGAGGGAAAGTCATGCCTCGTTGGAAAGCTCTTTGGCAGTCGCTCACGTGGCCCCACAGCCCGTGGGGCTGCGGGCTTTGTGGCGGCCGTCAGCCTCGATTCCACCGGCGCCCACCAGGTGCAGCCGCGCCAGCCTGCGAAGCATTTTCCGGTAGGGCCGCGGCTCTGGCGACAGCTCCCACGCCCGAAGACCCAGGAGAGAAAGCCGTGCCTCGTTGGAAAGCTCTTTGGCAGCCGCTCGCGTGGCCCCACAGCCCGTGGGGCTGCGGGCTTTGTGGCGGCCGTCAGCCTCGGCGCCACCGGCGCCCACGTGGCACCGCCGCACCAGCCTGCGAAGCATTTTCCGGTAGGGCCGCGTCTCTGGCGACAGCTCCCACGCCCGAAGAGCCAGGAGGGAAAGCCATGCCTCGTTGGAAAGCTCTTTGGCAGCCCCTCGCGTGGCCCCACAACCCGTGGGGCTGCGGGCTTTGCGGCGGCCGTCAGCCTCGGTTCCACCGGCGCGCACCAGGTGCAGCCGCGCCAGCCTGCGAAGCATTTTCTGGTAGGGCCGCGACTCTGGCGACAGCTCCCACGCCCGAAGAGCCAGGAGGGAAAGCCGTGCCTCGTTGGAAAGCTCTGTGGAAGCCTCTCGCGTAGCCCCACAGCCCGTGGGGCTGTGGGCTTTGTGGCGGCTGTCAACCTCCCCGCCACCGGCGCCCACCAGGTGCAGCCGCGCCAGCCTGCGAAGCATTTTCCGGTAGGGCCACAGCTCTGGCGACAGCTCCCACGCCCGAAGAGCCAGGAGGGAAAGCCATGCCTCGTTGGAAAGCTCTTTGGCAGCCCCTCGCGTGGCCCCACAGCCCGTGGGGCTGCGGGCTTTCCGGCGGCCGTCAACCTCGGTGCCACCGGCGCCCACCAGGTGCAGCCACGCCAGCCTGCGAAGCATTTTTTTGGTAGGGCTGCGGCTCTGGCGACAGATCCCACGCCCGAAGAGCCAGGAGGGAAAGCCGTGCCTCTTTGGAAAGCTCGTTGGCAGCCGCTCGCGTGGCCAAACAGCCCATGGGGCTGCGGGCTTTGCGGCGGCCGTCAGCCTCGGCGCCACCGGCGCCCACGTGGCGCCGCTGCACCAGCCTGCGAAGCATTTTCCGGTAGGGCCGCGGCTCTGGCCACAGCTCCCACGCCCGAAGAGCTAGGAGGGAAAGCCGTGCCTCGTTGGAAAGCTCTTTGGCAGCCGCTTGCGTGGCCCCACAGCCCATGGGGTTTCGGGCTTTGTGGCAGCCGTCAGCCTCGATGCCACCGGCGCCCACCAGGTGCAGCCGCGCCAGCCTGCGAAGCATTTTGCGGTAGGGCCGCAGCTCAGGCGACAGCTCCCACGCCCGAAGAGCCAGGAGGGAAATCCGTGCCTCGTTGGAAAGCTCTTTGGCAGCCGCTCGCGTGGCCCCACAGCCCGTGGGGCTGCGGGCTTTGCGGCGGCCGTCAGCCTCGGCGCCACCGGCGCCCATGTGGTACCGCCGCACCAGCCTGCGAAGCATTTTCCTGTAGGGCCGCGGCTCTGGCGACAGCTCCCACGCCCGAAGAGCCAGCTGGGAAAGCCGTGCCTCGTTGGAAAGCTCTTTGGCAGCCGCTCGCATGGCCCCACAGCCCGTGGGGCTGCGGGCTTTGTGGCGGCCGTCAACCTCCCCGCCACCGGCGCCCACCAGGTGCAGCCGCGCCAGCCTGCGAAGCATTTTGCGGTAGGGCCGCGGCTCTGGCGACAGCTCCCACGCCCGAAGAGCCAGGAGGGAAAGCCGTGCCTCGTTGGAAATCTCTTTGGCAGCCGCTCGCGTGGCCCCACAGCCCGTGGGGCTGCGGGCTTTGCGGCGGTTGTCAGCCTCGGAGCCACCGGCGCCCACGTGGCGCCGCCCCACCAGCCTGCGAAGCATTTTCCAGTAGGGCCGCAACTCTGGCGACAGCTCCCAAGCCCGAAGAGCCAGGAGGGAAAGCCATGCCTCGTTGGAAAGCTCTTTAGCAGCCGCTCGTGTGGCCCCACAGCCCGTGTGGCTGCGGGCTTTGCGGCGGCCGTCAGCCTCGGAGCCACCGGCGCCCACGTGGCGCCGCCGCGCCCGCCTGCGAAGCATTTTCCGGTAGGGCCGCAACTCTGGCGACAGCTCCCAAGCACGAAGAGCCAGGAGGGAAAACCGTGCCTCGTTGGAAAGCTCTTTGGCAGCCGATCGCGTGGCCCCACAGCCCGTGGGGCTGCGGGCTTTGTGGCGGCCGTCAGCCTCCGTGCCACCGGCGCCCACTTGTTACCGCCGCACCAGCCTGCGAAGCATTTTGCGGTAGGGCCGCGGCTCTGGCGACAGCTCCCACGCCCGAAGAGCCAGGAGGGAAAGCCGTGCCTCGTTGGAAAGCTCTTTGGTAGCCGCTCGCGTGGCCCCACAGCCCGTGGGGCTGCGGGCTTTGCGGCGGCCGTCAGCCTCGGCGCCACCGGCGCCCATGTGGTACCGCCGCACCAGCCTGCGAAGCATTTTCCTGTAGGGCCGCGGCTCTGGCGACAGCTCCCACGCCCGAAGAGCCAGCTGGGAAAGCCGTGCCTCGTTGGAAAGCTCTTTGGCAGCCGCTCGCATGGCCCCACAGCCCGTGGGGCTGCGGGCTTTGTGGCGGCCGTCAACCTCCCCGCCACCGGCGCCCACCAGGTGCAGCCGCGCCAGCCTGCGAAGCATTTTGCGGTAGGGCCGCGGCTCTGGCGACAGCTCCCACGCCCGAAGAGCGAGGAGGGAAAGCCGTGCCTCGTTGGAAATCTCTTTGGCAGCCGCTCGCGTGGCCCCACAGCCCGTGGGGCTGCGGGCTTTGCGGCGGTTGTCAGCCTCGGAGCCACCGGCGCCCACGTGGCGCCGCCCCACCAGCCTGCGAAGCATTTTCCGGTAGGGCCGCAACTCTGGCGACAGCTCCCAAGCCCGAAGAGCCAGGAGGGAAAACCGTGCCTCGTTGGAAAGCTCTTTGGCAGCCGATCGCGTGGCCTCACAGCCCGTGGGGCTGCGGGCTTTGTGGCGGCCGTCAGCCTCCCCGCCACTGGCGCCCACCAGGTGCAGCCGCGCCAGCCTGCGAAGCATTTTCCTGTAGGGCCGCGGCTCTGGCGACAGCTCCCACGCCCGAAGACCTAGGAGGGAAAGCCGTGCCTCGTTGGAAAGCTCTTTGGCAGCCGCTCGCCTGGCGAAACAGCCTGTGGGGCTGCGGGCTTTGCGGCGGCCGTCATCCTCGCTGCCACCGGCGCCCACGTGGCGCCGCTGCGCCAGCCTACGAAGCGTTTTCCGGTAGGGCCGCAACTCTGGCGACAGCTCCCATGCCCGAAGAGCCAGGAGGGAAAGCCATGCCTCGTTGGAAAGCTCTTTGGCAGCCGCTCGCGTGGCCCCACAGCCCGTGGGGCTGCGGGCTTTGCGGCGGCCGTCAGCCTCGGAGCCACCGGCGCCCACGTGGCGCCGCCGCGCCAGCCTGCGAAGCATTTTCCGGTAGGGCCGCAACTCTGGCGACAGCTCCCAAGCACGAAGAGCCAGGAGGGAAAACCGTGCCTCGTTGGAAAGTTCTTTGGCAGCCGATCGCGTGGCCCCACAGCCCGTGGGGCTGCGGGCCTTGTGGCGGCCGTCAGCCTCCCCGCCACTGGCGCCCACCAGGTGCAGCCGCGCCAGCCTGCGAAGCATTTTCCTGTAGGGCCGCGGCTCTGGCGACAGCTCTCACGCCCGAAGACCTAGGAGGGAAAGCCGTGCCTCGTTGGAAAGCTCTTTGGCAGCCGCTCGCCTGGCGAAACAGCCTGTGGGGCTGCGGGCGTTGCGGCGGCCGTCATCCTCGCTGCCACCGGCGCCCACGTGGCGCCGCTGCGCCAGCCTACGAAGCATTTTCCGGTAGGGCCGCGTCTCTGGCGACAGCTCCCACGCCCAAAGAGCCAGGAGGGAAAGCCATGCCTCGTTGGAAAGCTCTTTGGCAGCCGCTCGCGTGGCCCCACAGCCCGTGGGGCTGCGGGCTTTGCGGCGGCCGTCAGCCTCAGCGCCACCGGCGCCCACCAGCTACAGCCGTGCCAGCCTGCGAAGCATTTTCCGGTAGGGCCGCGGCTCTGGCGACAGCTCCCACGCCCGAAGAGCCAGGAGGGAAAGCCGTGCCTCGTTGGAAAGCTCTTTGGCAGCCGCTCGCGTGGCCCCACAGCCCGTGGGGCTGCGGGCTTTGTGGCGGCCGTCAGCCTCCCCGCCACTGGCGCCCACCAGGTGCAGCCGCGCCAGCCTGCGAAGCATTTTCCTGTAGGGCCGCGGCTCTGGCGACAGCTCCCAAGCCCGAAGAACCAGGAGGGAAAGCTGTGCCTCGTTGGAAAGCTCTTTGGCAGCCGCTCGCGTGGCCTCACAGCCCGTGGGGCTGCGGGCTTTCCGGCGGACGTCAGCCTCAGCGACACCGGCGCCCACGTGGCGCCGCCGCGACAGCGTGCGAAGCATTTTCCTGTAGGGCTGCGGCTCTGGCGACAGCTCCCAAGCCCGAAGAACCAGGAGGGAAAGCCGTGCCTCGTTGGAAAGCTCTTTGGCAGCCGCTCACCTGGCGAAACAGCCCGTGGGGCTGCGGGCTTTGCGGCGACCGTCAGCCTCCCTGACACCGGCGCCCACGTGGCGCCGCCGCGCCAGGCTGCGAAGCATTTTCCGGTAGGGCCGCGGCTCTGGCGACAGCTCCCACGCCCGAAGAGCCAGGAGGGAAAGCCGTGCCTCGTTGGAAAGCTCTTTGGCAGCCTCTTCCGTGGCCCCACAGCCCGTGGGGCTGTGGGCTTTGCGGCGGCCGTCAGCCTCTCCGCCAACGGTGCCCATGTGGCGCCGCCGCGCAAGTATGCAGAGCTTTTTGCGGTAGGGCCGCGACTCTGGCGACAGCTCCCACGCCCGAAGAGCAGGGAGGGAAAGCCATGCCTCGTTGGAAAACTCTTTGGCAGCCGCTCCCGTGGCCCCACAGCCCGTGGGGCTGCGGGCTTTGCGGCGACCGTCAGTCTCCCCGCCACCGGCGCCTACCAGGTGCAGCCGCGCCAGCCTGCGAAGCATTTTCCTGTAGGGCCGCGGCTCTGGCGACAGCTCCTACGCCCGAAGAGCAGGGAGGGAAAGCCGTGCCTCGTTGGAAAGCTCTTTGGCAGCCGCTCGCCTGGCGAAACAGCCCGTGGGGCTGCGGGCTTTGCGGCGGCCGTCAGCCTCGGAGCCACCGACGCCCACGTGGCGCCGCCGCGCCAGCCTGCGAAGCATTTTCCGGTAGGGCCGCAACTTTGGCGACAGCTCCCACGCCCGAAGAGCCAGCAGGGAAAGCCGTGCCTCGTTGGAAAGCTCTTTGGCAGCCGATCGCGTGGCCCCACAGCCCGTGGGGCTGCGGGCTTTGCGGCGGCCGTCAGCCTCGCTGCCACTGGCGCCCACCAGGTGCAGCCGCGCCAGCCTGCGAAGCATTTTCCTGTAGGGCCGCGGCTCTGGCGACAGCTCCCACGCCCGAAGACCTAGGAGGGAAAGCCGTGCCTCGTTGGAAAGCTCTTTGGCAGCCGCTCGCCTGGCGAAACAGCCTGTGGGGCTGCGGGCTTTGCGGCGGCCGTCATCCTCGCTGCCACCGGCGCCCATATGGCGCCGCCACGCCAGCCTGCGAAGCATTTTCCGGTAGGGCCGCGTCTCTGGCGACAGCTCCCACGCCCGAAGAGCCAGGAGGGAAAGCCATGCCTCGTTGGAAAGCTCTTTGGCAGCCGCTCGCGTGGCCCCACAGCCCGAGGGGCTGCGGGCTTTGCGGCGGCTGTCAGCCTCAGCGCCACCGGCGCCCACCAGCTACAGCCGCGCCAGCCTGCGAAGCATTTTCCGGTAGGGCCGCGGCTCTGGCGACAGCTCCCACGCCCGAAGAGCCAGGAGGGAAAGCCGTGCCTCGTTGGAAAGCTCTTTGGCAGCCGCTCGCGTGGCCCCACAGCCCGTGGGGCTGCGGGCTTTGTGGCGGCCGTCAGCCTCCCCGCCACCGGCGCCCACCAGGTGCAGCCGCGCCAGCCTGCGAAGCATTTTCCGGTAGGGCCGCGGCTCTGGCGACAGCTCCCACGCCCGAAGAGCCAGGAGGGAAAGCCGTGCCTCGTTGGAAAGCTCTTTGGCAGCCGCTCGCGTGGCCTCACAGCCCGTGGGGCTGCGGGCTTTGCGGCGGCCGTCAGCCTCGGCGCCACCGGCGCCCACGTGGCGCCACCGCGCCAGCTTGCGAAGCATTTTCCAGTAGGGCCACGGCTCTGACGACAACTCCCAAGCCCGAAGAGCCAGGACGGAAAGCCGTGCCTCGTTGGAAAGCTCTTTGGCAGCCGCTTGCGTGGCCCCACAGCCCGTGGGGCTGCGGGCTTTGTGGCGGCCGTCAGCCTCGGAGCCACCGGCGCCCACGTGGCGCCGCCCCACCAGCCTGCGAAGCATTTTCTGGTAGGGCCGCAACTCTGGCGACAGCTCCCAAGCCCGAAGAGCCAGGAGGGAAAGCCATGCCTCGTTGGAAAGCTCTTTGGCAGCCGCTCGCCTGGCGAAACAGCCCGTGCGGCTGCGGGCTTTGCGGCGGCCGTCAGCCTCGGAGCCACCGGCGCCCACGTGGCGCCGCGCCACCAGCCTGCGAAGCATTTTCCGGTAGGGCCGTGGCTCTGGCGACAGCTCCCAAGCCCGAAGAGCCAGGAGGGAAAGCCATGCCTTGTTGGAAAGCTCTTTGGCAGCCGCTCGCCTGGCGAAACAGCCGGTGCGGCTGCGGGCTTTGCTGCGGCCGTCAGCCTCGGAGCCACCGGCGCCCACGTGGCGCCGCCCCACCAGCCTGCGAAGCATTTTCCGGTAGGGCCGCGACTCTGGCGACAGCTCCCACGCCCGAAGAGCAGGGAGGGAAAGCCGTGCCTCGTTGGAAAGCTCTTTGGCAGCCGCTCGCGTGGCCCCACAGCCCGTGGGGCTGCGGGCTTTGCGGCGACCGTCAGTCTCCCCGCCACCGGCGCCTACCAGGTGCAGCCGCGCCAGCCTGCGAAGCATTTTCCTGTAGGGCCGCGGCTCTGGCGACAGCTCCCACGCCCGAAGAGCAGGGAGGGAAAGCCGTGCCTCGTTGGAAAGCTCTTTGGCAGCCGCTCGCCTGGCGAAACAGCCCGTGGGGCTGCGGGCTTTGCGGCGGCCGTCAGCCTCGGAGCCACCGACGCCCACGTGGCGCCGCCGCGCCAGCCTGCGAAGCATTTTCCGGTAGGGCCGCAACTCTGGCGACAGCTCCCACGCCCGAAGAGCCAGGAGGGAAAGCCGTGCCTCGTTGGAAAGCTCTTTGGCAGCCGATCGCGTGGCCCCACAGCCCGTGGGGCTGCGGGCTTTGTGGCGGCCGTCAGCCTCCCCGCCACTGGCGCCCACCAGGTGCAGCCGCGCCAGCCTGCGAAGCATTTTCCTGTAGGGCCGCGGCTCTGGCGACAGCTCCCACGCCCGAAGACCTAGGAGGGAAAGCCGTGCCTCGTTGGAAAGCTCTTTGGCAGCCGCTCGCCTGGCGAAACAGCCTGTGGGGCTGCGGGCTTTGCGGCGGCCGTCATCCTCGCTGCCACCGGCGCCCACGTGGCGCCGCCGCGCCAGCCTGCGAAGCATTTTCTGGTAGGGCCGCGTCTCTGGCGACAGCTCCCACGCCCGAAGAGCCAGGAGGGAAAGCCATGCCTCGTTGGATAGCTCTTTGGCAGCCGCTCGCGTGGCCCCACAGCCCGTGGGGCTGCGGGCTTTGCGGCGGCCGTCAGCTTCAGCGCCACCGGCGCCCACCAGCTACAGCCGCGCCAGCCTGCGAAGCATTTTGCGGTAGGGCCGCGTCTCTGGCGACAGCTCCCACGCCCGAAGAGCCAGGAGGGAAAGCCATGCCTAGTTGGAAAGCTCTTTGGCAGCCGCTCGCGTGGCCCCACAGCCCGTGGGGCTGCGGGCTTTGTGGCGGCCGTCAGCCTCCCCGCCACCGGCGCCCACCAGGTGCAGCCGCGCCAGCCTGCGAAGCATTTTCCTGTAGGGCCGCGGCTCTGGCGACAGCTCCCATGCCCGAAGAGCCAGGAGGGAAAGCCGTGCCTCGTTGGAAAGCTCTTTGGCAGCCGCTCGCGTGGCCCCACAGCCCGTGGGGCTGCGGGCTTTGCGGCGGCCGTCAGCCTCGGCGCCACCGGCGCCCACGTGGCACTGCCGCGCCAGATTGCGAAGCATTTTCCGGTAGGGCTGGAGCTCTGACGACAGCTCCCAAGCCCGAAGAGCCAGGAGGGAAAGCCATGCCTCGTTGGAAAGCTCTTTGGCAGCCGCTCGCGTGACCCCACAGCCCGTGGGGCTGCGGGCTTTGCGGCGGTTGTCAGCCTCGGAGCCACCGGCGCCCACGTGGCGCCGCCCCACCAGCCTGCGAAGTATTTTCCGGTAGGGCCGCAACTCTGGCGACAGCTCCCACGCCCGAAGAGCCAGGAGGGAAAGCCATGCCTCGTTGGAAAGCTCTTTGGCAGCCGCTCGCCTGGCGAAACAGCCCGTGCGGCTGCGGGCTTTGCGGCGGCCGTCAGCCTCGGAGCCACCAGCGCCCACCAGGTGCAGCCGCGCCAGCCTGCGAAGCATTTTCCTGTAGGACCGCGGCTCTGGCGACAGCTCCCACGCCCGAAGAGCGAGGAGGGAAAGCCGTGCCTCGTTGGAAAGCTCTTTGGCAGCCGCTCGCCTGGCGAAACAGCCTGTGGGGCTGCGGGCTTTGCGGCGGCCGTCAGCCTCGCTGCCACCGGCGCCCATGTGTCGCCGCCTCACCAGGCTGCGAAGCATTTTCCGGTAGGGCTGCGGCTCTGACGACAACTCCCAAGCCCGAAGAGCCAGGAGGGAAAGCCGTGCCTCGTTGGAAAGCTCTTTGGCAGCCGCTCGCCTGGCGAAACAGCCCGTGCGGCTGCGGGCTTTGCGGCGGCCGTCAGCCTCGGAGCCACCGGCGCCCACGTGGCGCCGCCCTACCAGCCTGCGAAGCATTTTCCGGTAGGGCCGCAACTCTGGCGACAGCTCCCAAGCACGAAGAGCGAGGAGGGAAAGCCGTGCCTCGATGGAAAGCTCTTTGGCAGCCGCTCGCGTGGCCCCACAGCCCGTGGGGCTGCGGGCTTTGCGGCGGCCGTCAGCCTCAGCGCCACCTGCGCCCACCAGCTACAGCCGCGCCAGCCTGCGAAGCATTTTTTGGCAGGGCCGCGGCTCTGGCGACAGCTCCCACGCCCGAAGAGCCAGGAGGGAAAGCCGTGCCTCGTTGGAAAGCTCTTTGGCAGCCGCTCGCCTGGCGAAACAGCTTGTGGGGCTGCGGGCTTTGCGGCGGCCGTCAGCCTCGGAGCCACCGGCGCCCACATGGCACCGCCCCACCAGCCTGCGAAGCATTTTCCGGTAGGGCCGCAACTCTGGCGACAGCTCCCAAGCACGAAGAGCCAGGAGGGAAAGCCGTGCCTCGATGGAAAGCTCTTTGGCAGCCGCTCGCGTGGCCCCACAGCCCGTGGGGCTGCGGGCTTTGCGGCGGCCGTCAGCCTCAGCGCCACCGGCGCCCACCAGCTACAGCCGCGCCAGCCTGCGAAGCATTTTCCGGTAGGGCCGCGGCTCTGGCGACAGCTCCCACGCCCGAAGAGCCAGGAGGGAAAGCCGTGCCTCGTTGGAAAGCTCTTTGGCAGCCGCTCGCGTGGCCACACAGCCCGTGGGGTTGCGGGCTTTGCGGCGGCTGTTAGCCTCGCCGCTACCGGTGCCCACGTCGCGCCGCCGAACCAGCCTGCGAAGCATTTTCCGGTAGGGCCGCGGCTCTGACGACAGCTCCCACGCCCGAAGAGCCAGGAGGGAAAGCCGTGCCTCGTTGGAAAGCTCTTTGGCAGCCGCTCGCGTGGCCACACAGCCCATGGAGCTGCGGGCTTTGCGGCGGCCGTCAGCCTCGGCGCCACCGGCGCCCACGTGGTACCGCCGCGCCAGTCTGCGAAGCATTTTCCGGTAGGGCTGCGGCTCTGGCGACAGCTCCCACGCCCGAAGAGCAGGGAGGGAAAGCCATGCCTCGTTGGAAAGCTCTTTGGCAGCCGCTCGCGTGGCCCCACAGCCCGTGGGGCTGCGGGCTTTGCGGCGGCCGTCAGCCTCGGAGCCACCAGCGCCTACGTGGCGCCGCCCCACCAGCCTGCGAAGCATTTTCCTGTAGGGCCGCGGCTCTGGCGACAGCTCCCAAGCACGAAGAGCCAGGAGGGAAAGCCGTGCCTCGTTGGAAAGCTCTTTGGCAGCCGCTCGTGTGGCCCCACAGCCCGTGGGGCTGCGGGCTTTGCGGCGGCCGTCAGCCTTTGCGCCACCGGCGCCCACGTGGTGCTGCCGCACGAGCCTGCGAAGCATTTTCCGGTAGGGCCGCGGCTCTGGCGACAGCTCCCACGCCCGAAGAGCCAGGAGGGAAAGCCATGCCTCGTTGGAAAGCTCTTTGGCAGCCGCTCGCGTGGCCCCACAGCCCGTGGGGCTGCGGGCTTTGCGGCGACCGTCAGCCTCCCCGCCACCGGCGCCCACCAGGTGCAGCCGCGCCAGCCTGCGAAGCATTTTCCGGTAGGGCCGCGGCTCTGGCGACAGCTCCCACGCCCGAAGAGCCAGGAGGGAAAGCCATGCCTCGTTGGAAAGCTCTTTGGCAGCCTCTTGCGTGGCCCCACAGCCCGTGGGGCTGCGGGCTTTGTGGCGGCCGTCAGCCTCCCCGCCACTGGCGCCCACCAGGTGCAGCCGTGCCAGCCTGCGAAGCATTTTCCGGTAGGGCCGCAACTCTGGCGACAGCTCCCAAGCCCGAAGAGCCAGGAGGGAAAGCCATGCCTCGTTGGAAAGCTCTTTGGCAGCCGCTCGCCTGGCGAAACAGCCCGTGGGGCTGCGGGCTTTGCGGCGGCCGTCAGCCTCGGAGCCACCGGCGCCCACGTGGCGCCGCCCCACCAGCCTGCGAAGCATTTTCCGGTAGGGCCGCAACTCTGGCGACAGCTCCCACGCCCGAAGAGCCAGGAGGGAAAGCCGTGCCTCGTTGGAAAGCTCTTTGGCAGCCGATCGCGTGGCCCCACAGCCCGTGGGGCTGCGGGCTTTGTGGCGGCCGTCAGCCTCCCCGCCACCGGCGCCCACCAGGTGCAGCCGCGCCAGCCTGCGAAGCATTTTCCTGTAGGGCCGCGGCTCTGGCGACAGCTCCCACGCCCGAAGAGCGAGGAGGGAAAGCCGTGCCTCGTTGGAAAGCTCTTTGGCAGCCGCTCGCCTGGCGAAACAGCCTGTGGGGCTGCGGGCTTTGCGGCGGCCGTCAGCCTCGCTGCCACCGGCGCCCATGTGTCGCCGCCTCACCAGGCTGCGAAGCATTTTCCGGTAGGGCTGCGGCTCTGACGACAACTCCCAAGCCCGAAGAGCCAGGAGGGAAAGCCGTGCCTCGTTGGAAAGCTCTTTGGCAGCCGCTCGCGTGGCCCCACAGCCCGTGGGGCTGCGGGCTTTGCGGCGGTTGTCAGCCTCGGAGCCACCGGCGCCCACGTGGCGCCGCCCCACCAGCCTGCGAAGCATTTTCCGGTAGGGCCGCAACTCTGGCGACAGCTCCCAAGCCCGAAGAGCCAGGAGGGAAAGCCATGCCTCGTTGGAAAGCTCTTTGGCAGCCGCTCGCCTGGCGAAACAGCCCGTGCGGCTGCGGGCTTTGCGGCGACCGTCAGCCTCCCCGCCACCGGCGCCCACCAGGTGCAGCCGCGCCAGCCTGCGAAGCATTTTCCGGTAGGGCCGCGGCTCTGGCGACAGCTCCCACGCCCGAAGAGCCAGGAGGGAAAGCCATGCCTCGTTGGAAAGCTCTTTGGCAGCCTCTTGCGTGGCCCCACAGCCCGTGGGGCTGCGGGCTTTGTGGCGGCCGTCAGCCTCCCCGCCACTGGCGCCCACCAGGTGCAGCCGCGCCAGCCTGCGAAGCATTTTCCGGTAGGGCTGCGGCTCTGACGACAGCTCCCAAGCCCGAAGGGCCAGGAGGGAAAGCCGTGCCTCGTTGGAAAGCTCTTTGGCGGCCGCTCGCCTGGCGAAACAGCCTGTGGGGCTGCGGGCTTTGCGGCGGCCGTCAGCCTCGGAGCCACCGGCACCCACCAGGTGCAGCCGCGCCAGCCTGCGAAGCATTTTCCGGTAGGGCCGTTTCTCTGGCGACAGCTCCCACGCCCGAAGAGCCAGGAGGGAAAGCCGTGCCTCGTTGGAAAGCTCTTTGGCAGCCGCTCGCCTGGCGAAACAGCCCGTGGGGCTGCGGGCTTTGCGGCGGCCGTCAGCCTCCCCGCCACCGGCACCCACCAGGTGCAGCCGCGCCAGCCTGCGAAGCATTTTCCTGTAGGGCCGTGGCTCTGGCGACAGCTCCCATGCCCGAAGAGCCAGGAGGGAAAGCCGTGCCTCGTTGGAAAGCTCTTTGGCGGCCGCTCGCGTGGCCCCACAGCCCATGGGGCTGCGGGCTATGCGGCGACCGTCAGCCTCCCTGACACCGGCGCCCACGTGGCGCCGCTGCGCCAGCCTGCGAAGCATTTTCCTGTAGGGCCGCGGCTCTGGCGACAGCTCCCACGCCCGAAGAGCCAGGAGGGAAAGCCGTGCCTCGTTGGAAAGCTCTTTGGCAGCCGCTCGCCTGGCGAAACAGCCTGTGGGGCTGCGGGCTTTGCGGCGGCCGTCAGCCTCGGAGCCACCGGCGCCCACGTGGCGCCGCCCCACCAGCCTGCGAAGCATTTTCCTGTAGGGCCGCGGCTCTGGCGACAGCTCCCACGCCCGAAGAGCCAGGAGGGAAAGCCGTGCCTCGTTGGAAAGCTCTTTGGCAGCCGCTCGCGTGGCCCCACAGCCCGTGGGGCTGCGGGCTTTGTGGCGGCCGTCAGCCTCCCCGCCACCGGCCCCCACCAGGTGCAGCCGCGCCAGCCTGCGAAGCATTTTCCTGTAGGGCCGCGGCTCTGGCGACAGTTCCCACGCCCTAAGAGCGAGGAGAGAAAGCCGTGCCTCGTTGGAAAGCTCTTTGGCAGCCGCTCGCGTGGCCCCACAGCCCATGGGGCTGCGGGCTCTGCGGCGGCCGTCAGCCTCGCCGCCACCGGCGCCCACGTGGCGCCGCTGCGCCAGCCTGCGAAGCGTTTTCCGGTAGGGCCGCGGCTCTGGCGACAGCTCCCACGCCCGAAGAGCCAGGAGGGAAAGCCGTGCCTCGTTGGAAAGCTCTTTGGCAGCCGCTCGCCTGGCGAAACAGCCCGTGGGGCTGCGGGCTTTGCCGCGGCCGTCAGCCTCGGAGCCACCGGCGCCCACGTGGCGCCGCCCCACCAGCCTGTGAAGCATTTTCCGGTAGGGCCGCAACTCTGGCGACAGCTCCCAAGCACGAAGAGCCAGGAGGGAAAGCCGTGCCTCGTTGGAAAGCTCTTTGACAGCCGATCGCGTGGCCCCACAGCCCGTGGGGCTGCGGGCTTTGTGGCGGCCGTCAGCCTCCCCGCCACCGGCGCCCACCAGGTGCAGCCGCGCCAGCCTGCGAAGCAATTTCCTGTAGGGCCGCGGCTCTGGCGACAGCTCCCACGCCCGAAGAGCGAGGAGGGAAAGCCGTGCCTCGTTGGAAAGCTCTTTGGCAGCCGCTCGCATGGCGAAACAGCCTGTGGGGCTGCGGGCTTTGCGGCGGCCGTCAGCCTCGCTGCCACCGGCGCCCATGTGTCACCGCCTCACCAGGCTGCGAAGCATTTTCCGGTAGGGCCGCGGCTCTGGCGACAGCTCCCACGCCCGAAGAGCGAGGAGGGAAAGCCGTGCCTCGTTGGAAAGCTCTTTGGCAGCCGCTCGCCTGGTGAAACAACCTGTGGGGCTGCGGGCTTTGCGGCGGCCGTCAGCCTCGCCGCCAACGGTGCCCACGTGGCGCTGCCGTGCCAGCTTGCGAAGCATTTTCCGGTAGGGCTGCGGCTCTGACGACAACTCCCAAGCCCGAAGAGCCAGGAGGGAAAGCCATGCCTCGTTGGAAAGCTCTTTGGCAGCCGCTCGCCTGGCGAAACAGCCCGTGGGGCTGCGGGCTTTGCGGCGGCCGTCAGCCTCCCCGCCACCGGCACCCACCAGGTGCAGCCGCGCCAGCCTGCGAAGCATTTTCCGGTAGGGCCGTGGCTCTGGCGACAGCTCCCATGCCCGAAGAGCCAGGAGGGAAAGCCGTGCCTCGTTGGAAAGCTCTTTGGCGGCCGCTCGCGTGGCCCCACAGCCCATGGGGCTGCGGGCTATGCGGCGACCGTCAGCCTCCCTGCCACCGGCGCCCACGTGGCGCCGCTGCGCCAGCCTGCGAAGCATTTTCCTGTAGGGCCGCGACTCTGGCGACAGCTCCCACGCCCGAAGAGCCAGGAGGGAAAGCCGTGCCTCGTTGGAAAGCTCTTTGGCAGCCGCTCGCCTGGCGAAACAGCCTGTGGGGCTGCGGGCTTTGCGGCGGCCGTCAGCCTCCCCGGCACCGGCACCCACCAGGTGCAGCCGCGCCAGCCTGCGAAGCATTTTCCGGTAGGGCCGCAACTCTGGCGACAGCTCCCACGCCCTAAGAGCGAGGAGAGAAAGCCGTGCCTCGTTGGAAAGCTCTTTGGCAGCCGCTCGCCTGGCGAAACAGCCCATGGGGCTGCGGGCTTTGCGGCGGCCGTCAGCCTCGCTGCCACCGGCGCCCACGTGGCGCCGCTGCGCCAGCCTGCGAAGCATTTTCCGGTAGGGCCGCGTCTCTGGCGACAGCTCCCAAGCACGAAGAGCCAGGAGGGAAAGCCATGCCTCGTTGGAAAGCTCTTTGGCAGCCGCTCGCTTGGCGAAACAGCCCGTGGGGCTGCGGGCTTTGCGGCGGCCGTCAGCCTCGGCGCCACCGGCGCCCAACAGCTACAGCCGCACCAGCCTGCGAAGCATTTTCCGGTAGGGCCGCGGCTCTGGCGACAGCTCCCACGCCCGAAGAGCCAGGAGGGAAAGCCGTGCCTCGTTGGAAAGCTCTTTGGCAGCCGCTCGCCTGGCGAAACAGCCCGTGGGGCTGCGGGCTTTGCGGCGGCCGTCAGCCTCGCTGCCACCGGCGCCCACGTGGCGTCGCCGCACGAGCCTGCGAAGCATTTTCCAGTAGGGATGCGGCTCTGACGACAACTCCCACGCCCGAAGAGCCAGGAGGGAACGCCATGCCTCGTTGGAAAGCTCTTTGGCAGCCGCTCGCGTGGCCCCACAGCCCGTGGGGCTGCGGGCTTTGTGGCGGCCGTCAGCCTCGGCGCCACCGGCGCCCACATGGCGCCGCCGCGCCAGCTTGCGAAGCATTTTCCGGTAGGGCCGCGGCTCTGGCGACAGCTCCCACGCCCGAAGAGCGAGGAGGGAAAGCCGTGCCTCGTTGGAAAGCTCTTTGGCAGCCGCTCGCCTGGTGAAACAACCTGTGGGGCTGCGGGCTTTGCGGCGGCCGTCAGCCTCGCCGCCAACGGTGCCCACGTGGCGCTGCCGTGCCAGCTTGCGAAGCATTTTCCGGTAGGGCTGCGGCTCTGACGACAACTCCCAAGCCCGAAGAGCCAGGAGGGAAATCCATGCCTCGTTGGAAAGCTCTTTGGCAGCCGCTCGCCTGGCGAAACAGCCCGTGGGGCTGCGGGCTTTGCGGCGGCCGTCAGCCTCCCCGCCACCGGCACCCACCAGGTGCAGCCGCGCCAGCCTGCGAAGCATTTTCCGGTAGGGCCGTGGCTCTGGCGACAGCTCCCATGCCCGAAGAGGCAGGAGGGAAAGCCGTGCCTCGTTGGAAAGCTCTTTGGCGGCCGCTCGCGTGGCCCCACAGCCCATGGGGCTGCGGGCTATGCGGCGACCGTCAGCCTCCCTGCCACCGGCGCCCACGTGGCGCCGCTGCGCCAGCCTGCGAAGCATTTTCCTGTAGGGCCGCGACTCTGGCGACAGCTCCCACGCCCGAAGAGCCAGGAGGGAAAGCCGTGCCTCGTTGGAAAGCTCTTTGGCAGCCGCTCGCCTGGCGAAACAGCCTGTGGGGCTGCGGGCTTTGCGGCGGCCGTCAGCCTCCCCGGCACCGGCACCCACCAGGTGCAGCCGCGCCAGCCTGCGAAGCATTTTCCGGTAGGGCCGCAACTCTGGCGACAGCTCCCACGCCCTAAGAGCGAGGAGAGAAAGCCGTGCCTCGTTGGAAAGCTCTTTGGCAGCCGCTCGCCTGGCGAAACAGCCCATGGGGCTGCGGGCTTTGCGGCGGCCGTCAGCCTCGCTGCCACCGGCGCCCACGTGGCGCCGCTGCGCCAGCCTGCGAAGCATTTTCCGGTAGGGCCGCGTCTCTGGCGACAGCTCCCAAGCACGAAGAGCCAGGAGGGAAAGCCATGCCTCGTTGGAAAGCTCTTTGGCAGCCGCTCGCTTGGCGAAACAGCCCGTGGGGCTGCGGGCTTTGCGGCGGCCGTCAGCCTCGGCGCCACCGGCGCCCAACAGCTACAGCCGCACCAGCCTGCGAAGCATTTTCCGGTAGGGCCGCGGCTCTGGCGACAGCTCCCACGCCCGAAGAGCCAGGAGGGAAAGCCGTGCCTCGTTGGAAAGCTCTTTGGCAGCCGCTCGCCTGGCGAAACAGCCCGTGGGGCTGCGGGCTTTGCGGCGGCCGTCAGCCTCGCTGCCACCGGCGCCCACGTGGCGTCGCCGCACGAGCCTGCGAAGCATTTTCCAGTAGGGATGCGGCTCTGACGACAACTCCCACGCCCGAAGAGCCAGGAGGGAACGCCATGCCTCGTTGGAAAGCTCTTTGGCAGCCGCTCGCGTGGCCCCACAGCCCGTGGGGCTGCGGGCTTTGTGGCGGCCGTCAGCCTCGGCGCCACCGGCGCCCACATGGCGCCGCCGCGCCAGCTTGCGAAGCATTTTCCGGTAGGGCCACAACTCTGGCGACAGCTCCCAAGCCCGAAGAGCCAGGAGGGAAAGCCATGCCTCGTTGGAAAGCTCTTTGGCAGCCGCTCGCCTGGCGAAACAGCCCGTGGGGCTGCGGGCTTTGCCGCGGCCGTCAGCCTCGGAGCCACCGGCGCCCACGTGGCGCCGCCCCACCAGCCTGCGAAGCATTTTCCGGTAGGGCCGCGGCTCTGGCGACAGCTCCCACGCCCGAAGAGCCAGGAGGGAAAGTCGTGCCTCGCTGGAAAGGTCTTTGGCAGCCGCTCGTGTGGCCCCACAGCCCGTGTGGCTGCGGGCTTTGCGGCGGCCGTCAGCCTCGCCGCCAACGGTGCCCACGTGGCGCTGCCGTGCCAGCTTGCGAAGCATTTTCCGGTAGGGCTGCGGCTCTGACGACAACTCCCAAGCCCGAAGAGCCAGGAGGGAAAGCCATGCCTCGTTGGAAAGCTCTTTGGCAGCCGCTCGCGTGGCCCCACAGCCCATGGGGCTGCGGGCTCTGCGGCGGCCGTCAGCCTCGCCGCCACCGGCGCCCACGTGGCGCCGCTGCGCCAGCCTGCGAAGCGTTTTCCGGTAGGGCCGCGGCTCTGGCGACAGCTCCCACGCCCGAAGAGCCAGGAGGGAAAGCCATGCCTCGTTGGAAAGCTCTTTGGCAGCCGCTCGCGTGGCCCCACAGCCCGTGGGGCTGCGGGCTTTGCGGCGGCCGTCAGCCTCGGCGCCACCGGCGCCCACGTGGCGCTGCCGCGCCAGCTTGCGAAGCATTTTCCGGTAGGGCTGCGGCTCTGACGACAGCTCCCAAGCCCGAAGAGCCAGGAGGGAAAGCCGTGCCTCGTTGGAAAGCTCTTTGGCAGCCGCTCGCCTGGCGAAACAGCCTGTGGGGCTGCGGGCTTTGCGGTGGCCGTCAGCCTCGGAGCCACCGGCGCCCACGTGGCGCCGCCCCACCAGCCTGCGAAGCATTTTCCTGTAGGGCCGCGGCTCTGGCGACAGCTCCCACGCCCGAAGAGCCAGGAGGGAAAGCCGTGCCTCGTTGGAAAGCTCTTTGGAAGCCGCTCGCGTGGCCCCACAGCCTGTGGGGCTGCGGGCTTTGCGGCGGCCGTCAGCCTCGGAGCCACTGGCGCCCACGTGGCGCCGCCCCACCAGCCTGCGAAGCATTTTCCTGTAGGGCCGCGGCTCTGGCGACAGCTCCCAAGCACGAAGAGCCAGGAGGGAAAGCCGTGCCTCGTTGGAAAGCTCTTTGGCAGCCGCTCGCCTGGCGAAACAGCCTGTGGGGCTGCGGGCTTTGCGGCGGCCGTCAGCCTCGCTGCCACCGGCGCCCATGTGTCGCCGCCTCACCAGGCTGCGAAGCATTTTCCGGTAGGGCTGCGGCTCTGACGACAACTCCCAAGCCCAAAGAGCCAGGAGGGAAAGCCGTGCCTCGTTGGAAAGCTCTTTGGCAGCCGCTCGCGTGGCCCCACAGCCCGTGGGGCTGCGGGCTTTGCGGCGGTTGTCAGCCTCGGAGCCACCGGCGTCCACGTGGCGCCGCCCCACCAGCCTGCGAAGCATTTTCCGGTAGGGCCGCAACTCTGGCGACAGCTCCCAAGCCCGAAGAGCCAGGAGGGAAAGCCATGCCTCGTTGGAAAGCTCTTTGGCAGCCGCTCGCCTGGCGAAACAGCCCGTGCGGCTGCGGGCTTTGCGGCGACCGTCAGCCTCCCCGCCACCGGCGCCCACCAGGTGCAGCCGCGCCAGCCTGCGAAGCATTTTCCGGTAGGACTGCGGCTCTGACGACAGCTCCCAAGCCCGAAGGGCCAGGAGGGAAAGCCGTGCCTCGTTGGAAAGCTCTTTGGCGGCCGCTCGCCTGGCGAAACAGCCTGTGGGGCTGCGGGCTTTGCGGCGGCCGTCAGCCTCGGAGCCACCGGCACCCACCAGGTGCAGCCGCGCCAGCCTGCGAAGCATTTTCCGGTAGGGCCGTTTCTCTGGCGACAGCTCCCACGCCCGAAGAGCCAGGAGGGAAAGCCGTGCCTCGTTGGAAAGCTCTTTGGCAGCCGCTCGCCTGGCGAAACAGCCCGTGGGGCTGCGGGCTTTGCGGCGGCCGTCAGCCTCCCCGCCACCGGCACCCACCAGGTGCAGCCGCGCCAGCCTGCGAAGCATTTTCCTGTAGGGCCGTGGCTCTGGCGACAGCTCCCATGCCCGAAGAGCCAGGAGGGAAAGCCGTGCCTCGTTGGAAAGCTCTTTGGCGGCCGCTCGCGTGGCCCCACAGCCCATGGGGCTGCGGGCTATGCGGCGACCGTCAGCCTCCCTGACACCGGCGCCCACGTGGCGCCGCTGCGCCAGCCTGCGAAGCATTTTCCTGTAGGGCCGCGGCTCTGGCGACAGCTCCCAAGCACGAAGAGCCAGGAGGGAAAGCCGTGCCTCGTTGGAAAGCTCTTTGGCAGCCGCTCGCCTCGCGAAACAGCCTGTGGGGCTGCGGGCTTTGCGGCGGCCGTCAGCCTCGGAGCCACCGGCGCCCACGTGGCGCCGCCCCACCAGCCTGCGAAGCATTTTCCTGTAGGGCCGCGGCTCTGGCGACAGCTCCCACGCCCGAAGAGCCAGGAGGGAAAGCCGTGCCTCGTTGGAAAGCTCTTTGGCAGCCGCTCGCGTGGCCCCACAGCCCGTGGGGCTGCGGGCTTTGTGGCGGCCGTCAGCCTCCCCGCCACCGGCGCCCACCAGGTGCAGCCGCGCCAGCCTGCGAAGCAATTTCCTGTAGGGCCGCGGCTCTGGCGACAGCTCCCACGCCCGAAGAGCGAGGAGGGAAAGCCGTGCCTCGTTGGAAAGCTCTTTGGCAGCCGCTCGCATGGCGAAACAGCCTGTGGGGCTGCGGGCTTTGCGGCGGCCGTCAGCCTCGCTGCCACCGGCGCCCATGTGTCACCGCCTCACCAGGCTGCGAAGCATTTTCCG
Source organism: Chroicocephalus ridibundus (assembly GCF_963924245.1). Classification (NCBI taxonomy): domain Eukaryota; kingdom Metazoa; phylum Chordata; class Aves; order Charadriiformes; family Laridae; genus Chroicocephalus; species Chroicocephalus ridibundus. The sequence goes on along the minus strand of NW_026961397.1, from coordinate 370,380 downwards.
GTAGGGCCGCGGCTCTGGCGACAGCTCCCACGCCCGAAGAGCGAGGAGGGAAAGCCGTGCCTCGTTGGAAAGCTCTTTGGCAGCCGCTCGCCTGGTGAAACAACCTGTGGGGCTGCGGGCTTTGCGGCGGCCGTCAGCCTCGCCGCCAACGGTGCCCACGTGGCGCTGCCGTGCCAGCTTGCGAAGCATTTTCCGGTAGGGCTGCGGCTCTGACGACAACTCCCAAGCCCGAAGAGCCAGGAGGGAAAGCCATGCCTCGTTGGAAAGCTCTTTGGCAGCCGCTCGCCTGGCGAAACAGCCCGTGGGGCTGCGGGCTTTGCGGCGGCCGTCAGCCTCCCCGCCACCGGCACCCACCAGGTGCAGCCGCGCCAGCCTGCGAAGCATTTTCCGGTAGGGCCGTGGCTCTGGCGACAGCTCCCATGCCCGAAGAGCCAGGAGGGAAAGCCGTGCCTCGTTGGAAAGCTCTTTGGCGGCCGCTCGCGTGGCCCCACAGCCCATGGGGCTGCGGGCTATGCGGCGACCGTCAGCCTCCCTGCCACCGGCGCCCACGTGGCGCCGCTGCGCCAGCCTGCGAAGCATTTTCCTGTAGGGCCGCGACTCTGGCGACAGCTCCCACGCCCGAAGAGCCAGGAGGGAAAGCCGTGCCTCGTTGGAAAGCTCTTTGGCAGCCGCTCGCCTGGCGAAACAGCCTGTGGGGCTGCGGGCTTTGCGGCGGCCGTCAGCCTCCCCGGCACCGGCACCCACCAGGTGCAGCCGCGCCAGCCTGCGAAGCATTTTCCGGTAGGGCCGCAACTCTGGCGACAGCTCCCACGCCCTAAGAGCGAGGAGAGAAAGCCGTGCCTCGTTGGAAAGCTCTTTGGCAGCCGCTCGCCTGGCGAAACAGCCCATGGGGCTGCGGGCTTTGCGGCGGCCGTCAGCCTCGCTGCCACCGGCGCCCACGTGGCGCCGCTGCGCCAGCCTGCGAAGCATTTTCCGGTAGGGCCGCGTCTCTGGCGACAGCTCCCAAGCACGAAGAGCCAGGAGGGAAAGCCATGCCTCGTTGGAAAGCTCTTTGGCAGCCGCTCGCTTGGCGAAACAGCCCGTGGGGCTGCGGGCTTTGCGGCGGCCGTCAGCCTCGGCGCCACCGGCGCCCAACAGCTACAGCCGCACCAGCCTGCGAAGCATTTTCCGGTAGGGCCGCGGCTCTGGCGACAGCTCCCACGCCCGAAGAGCCAGGAGGGAAAGCCGTGCCTCGTTGGAAAGCTCTTTGGCAGCCGCTCGCCTGGCGAAACAGCCCGTGGGGCTGCGGGCTTTGCGGCGGCCATCAGCCTCGCTGCCACCGGCGCCCACGTGGCGTCGCCGCACGAGCCTGCGAAGCATTTTCCAGTAGGGATGCGGCTCTGACGACAACTCCCACGCCCGAAGAGCCAGGAGGGAACGCCATGCCTCGTTGGAAAGCTCTTTGGCAGCCGCTCGCGTGGCCCCACAGCCCGTGGGGCTGCGGGCTTTGTGGCGGCCGTCAGCCTCGGCGCCACCGGCGCCCACATGGCGCCGCCGCGCCAGCTTGCGAAGCATTTTCCGGTAGGGCCGCGGCTCTGGCGACAGCTCCCACGCCCGAAGAGCGAGGAGGGAAAGCCGTGCCTCGTTGGAAAGCTCTTTGGCAGCCGCTCGCCTGGTGAAACAACCTGTGGGGCTGCGGGCTTTGCGGCGGCCGTCAGCCTCGCCGCCAACGGTGCCCACGTGGCGCTGCCGTGCCAGCTTGCGAAGCATTTTCCGGTAGGGCTGCGGCTCTGACGACAACTCCCAAGCCCGAAGAGCCAGGAGGGAAATCCATGCCTCGTTGGAAAGCTCTTTGGCAGCCGCTCGCCTGGCGAAACAGCCCGTGGGGCTGCGGGCTTTGCGGCGGCCGTCAGCCTCCCCGCCACCGGCACCCACCAGGTGCAGCCGCGCCAGCCTGCGAAGCATTTTCCGGTAGGGCCGTGGCTCTGGCGACAGCTCCCATGCCCGAAGAGCCAGGAGGGAAAGCCGTGCCTCGTTGGAAAGCTCTTTGGCGGCCGCTCGCGTGGCCCCACAGCCCATGGGGCTGCGGGCTATGCGGCGACCGTCAGCCTCCCTGCCACCGGCGCCCACGTGGCGCCGCTGCGCCAGCCTGCGAAGCATTTTCCTGTAGGGCCGCGACTCTGGCGACAGCTCCCACGCCCGAAGAGCCAGGAGGGAAAGCCGTGCCTCGTTGGAAAGCTCTTTGGCAGCCGCTCGCCTGGCGAAACAGCCTGTGGGGCTGCGGGCTTTGCGGCGGCCGTCAGCCTCCCCGGCACCGGCACCCACCAGGTGCAGCCGCGCCAGCCTGCGAAGCATTTTCCGGTAGGGCCGCAACTCTGGCGACAGCTCCCACGCCCTAAGAGCGAGGAGAGAAAGCCGTGCCTCGTTGGAAAGCTCTTTGGCAGCCGCTCGCCTGGCGAAACAGCCCATGGGGCTGCGGGCTTTGCGGCGGCCGTCAGCCTCGCTGCCACCGGCGCCCACGTGGCGCCGCTGCGCCAGCCTGCGAAGCATTTTCCGGTAGGGCCGCGTCTCTGGCGACAGCTCCCAAGCACGAAGAGCCAGGAGGGAAAGCCATGCCTCGTTGGAAAGCTCTTTGGCAGCCGCTCGCTTGGCGAAACAGCCCGTGGGGCTGCGGGCTTTGCGGCGGCCGTCAGCCTCGGCGCCACCGGCGCCCAACAGCTACAGCCGCACCAGCCTGCGAAGCATTTTCCGGTAGGGCCGCGGCTCTGGCGACAGCTCCCACGCCCGAAGAGCCAGGAGGGAAAGCCGTGCCTCGTTGGAAAGCTCTTTGGCAGCCGCTCGCCTGGCGAAACAGCCCGTGGGGCTGCGGGCTTTGCGGCGGCCGTCAGCCTCGCTGCCACCGGCGCCCACGTGGCGTCGCCGCACGAGCCTGCGAAGCATTTTCCAGTAGGGATGCGGCTCTGACGACAACTCCCACGCCCGAAGAGCCAGGAGGGAACGCCATGCCTCGTTGGAAAGCTCTTTGGCAGCCGCTCGCGTGGCCCCACAGCCCGTGGGGCTGCGGGCTTTGTGGCGGCCGTCAGCCTCGGCGCCACCGGCGCCCACATGGCGCCGCCGCGCCAGCTTGCGAAGCATTTTCCGGTAGGGCCACAACTCTGGCGACAGCTCCCAAGCCCGAAGAGCCAGGAGGGAAAGCCATGCCTCGTTGGAAAGCTCTTTGGCAGCCGCTCGCCTGGCGAAACAGCCCGTGGGGCTGCGGGCTTTGCCGCGGCCGTCAGCCTCGGAGCCACCGGCGCCCACGTGGCGCCGCCCCACCAGCCTGTGAAGCATTTTCCGGTAGGGCCGCAACTCTGGCGACAGCTCCCAAGCACGAAGAGCCAGGAGGGAAAGCCGTGCCTCGTTGGAAAGCTCTTTGGCAGCCGATCGCGTGGCCCCACAGCCCGTGGGGCTGCGGGCTTTGTGGCGGCCGTCAGACTCCCCGCCACCGGCGCCCACCAGGTGCAGCCGCGCCAGCCTGCGAAGCATTTTCCGGTAGGGCCGCGGCTCTGGCGACAGCTCCCACGCCCGAAGAGCGAGGAGGGAAAGCCGTGCCTCGTTGGAAAGCTCTTTGGCAGCCGCTCGCCTGGCGAAACAGCCTGTGGGGCTGCGGGCTTTGCGGCGGCCGTCAGCCTCGCTGCCACCGGCGCCCATGTGTCACCGCCTCACCAGGCTGTGAAGCATTTTCCGGTAGGGCCGCGGCTCTGGCGACAGCTCCCACGCCCGAAGAGCCAGGAGGGAAAGTCGTGCCTCGCTGGAAAGGTCTTTGGCAGCCGCTCGTGTGGCCCCACAGCCCGTGTGGCTGCGGGCTTTGCGGCGGCCGTCAGCCTCGCCGCCAACGGTGCCCACGTGGCGCTGCCGTGCCAGCTTGCGAAGCATTTTCCGGTAGGGCTGCGGCTCTGACGACAACTCCCAAGCCCGAAGAGCCAGGAGGGAAAGCCATGCCTCGTTGGAAAGCTCTTTGGCAGCCGCTCGCGTGGCCCCACAGCCCATGGGGCTGCGGGCTCTGCGGCGGCCGTCAGCCTCGCCGCCACCGGCGCCCACGTGGCGCCGCTGCGCCAGCCTGCGAAGCGTTTTCCGGTAGGGCCGCGGCTCTGGCGACAGCTCCCACGCCCGAAGAGCCAGGAGGGAAAGCCATGCCTCGTTGGAAAGCTCTTTGGCAGCCGCTCGCGTGGCCCCACAGCCCGTGGGGCTGCGGGCTTTGCGGCGGCCGTCAGCCTCGGCGCCACCGGCGCCCACGTGGCGCTGCCGCGCCAGCTTGCGAAGCATTTTCCGGTAGGGCTGCGGCTCTGACGACAGCTCCCAAGCCCGAAGAGCCAGGAGGGAAAGCCGTGCCTCGTTGGAAAGCTCTTTGGCAGCCGCTCGCCTGGCGAAACAGCCTGTGGGGCTGCGGGCTTTGCGGTGGCCGTCAGCCTCGGAGCCACCGGCGCCCACGTGGCGCCGCCCCACCAGCCTGCGAAGCATTTTCCTGTAGGGCCGCGGCTCTGGCGACAGCTCCCACGCCCGAAGAGCCAGGAGGGAAAGCCGTGCCTCGTTGGAAAGCTCTTTGGAAGCCGCTCGCGTGGCCCCACAGCCTGTGGGGCTGCGGGCTTTGCGGCGGCCGTCAGCCTCGCTGCCACCGGCGCCCATGTGTCACCGCCTCACCAGGCTGCGAAGCATTTTCCGGTAGGGCCGCGGCTCTGGCGACAGCTCCCACGCCCGAAGAGCGAGGAGGGAAAGCCGTGCCTCGTTGGAAAGCTCTTTGGCAGCCGCTCGCCTGGTGAAACAGCCTGTGGGGCTGCGGGCTTTGCGGCGGCCGTCAGCCTCGCCGCCAACGGTGCCCACGTGGCGCTGCCGTGCCAGCTTGCGAAGCATTTTCCGGTAGGGCTGCGGCTCTGACGACAGCTCCCAAGCCCGAAGAGCCAGGAGGGAAAGCCGTGCCTCGTTGGAAAGCTCTTTGGCGGCCGCTCGCGTGGCCCCACAGCCCATGGGGCTGCGGGCTATGCGGCGACCGTCAGCCTCCCTGCCACCGGCGCCCACGTGGCGCCGCTGCGCCAGCCTGCGAAGCATTTTCCTGTAGGGCCGCGACTCTGGCGACAGCTCCCACGCCCGAAGAGCCAGGAGGGAAAGCCGTGCCTCGTTGGAAAGCTCTTTGGCAGCCGCTCGCCTGGCGAAACAGCCTGTGGGGCTGCGGGCTTTGCGGCGGCCGTCAGCCTCCCCGGCACCGGCACCCACCAGGTGCAGCCGCGCCAGCCTGCGAAGCATTTTCCGGTAGGGCCGCAACTCTGGCGACAGCTCCCACGCCCTAAGAGCGAGGAGAGAAAGCCGTGCCTCGTTGGAAAGCTCTTTGGCAGCCGCTCGCCTGGCGAAACAGCCCATGGGGCTGCGGGCTTTGCGGCGGCCGTCAGCCTCGCTGCCACCGGCGCCCACGTGGCGCCGCTGCGCCAGCCTGCGAAGCATTTTCCGGTAGGGCCGCGTCTCTGGCGACACCTCCCACGCCCGAAGAGCCAGGAGGGAAAGCCATGCCTCGTTGGAAAGCTCTTTGGCAGCCGCTCGCTTGGCGAAACAGCCCGTGGGGCTGCGGGCTTTGCGGCGGCCGTCAGCCTCGGCGCCACCGGCGCCCAACAGCTACAGCCGCACCAGCCTGCGAAGCATTTTCCGGTAGGGCCGCGGCTCTGGCGACAGCTCCCACGCCCGAAGAGCCAGGAGGGAAAGCCGTGCCTCGTTGGAAAGCTCTTTGGCAGCCGCTCGCCTGGCGAAACAGCCCGTGGGGCTGCGGGCTTTGCGGCGGCCGTCAGCCTCGCTGCCACCGGCGCCCACGTGGCGTCGCCGCACGAGCCTGCGAAGCATTTTCCAGTAGGGATGCGGCTCTGACGACAACTCCCACGCCCGAAGAGCCAGGAGGGAACGCCATGCCTCGTTGGAAAGCTCTTTGGCAGCCGCTCGCGTGGCCCCACAGCCCGTGGGGCTGCGGGCTTTGTGGCGGCCGTCAGCCTCGGCGCCACCGGCGCCCACATGGCGCCACCGCGCCAGCTTGCGAAGCATTTTCCGGTAGGGCCGCAACTCTGGCGACAGCTCCCAAGCACGAAGAGCCAGGAGGGAAAGCCATGCCTCGTTGGAAAGCTCTTTGGCAGCCGCTCGCCTGGCGAAACAGCCCGTGGGGCTGCGGGCTTTGCCGCGGCCGTCAGCCTCGGAGCCACCGGCGCCCACGTGGCGCCGCCCCACCAGCCTGTGAAGCATTTTCCGGTAGGGCCGCAACTCTGGCGACAGTTCCCAAGCACGAAGAGCCAGGAGGGAAAGCCGTGCCTCGTTGGAAAGCTCTTTGGCAGCCGATCGCGTGGCCCCACAGCCCGTGGGGCTGCGGGCTTTGTGGCGGCCGTCAGACTCCCCGCCACCGGCGCCCACCAGGTGCAGCCGCGCCAGCCTGCGAAGCATTTTCCTGTAGGGCCGCGGCTCTGGCGACAGCTCCCACGCCCGAAGAGCGAGGAGGGAAAGCCGTGCCTCGTTGGAAAGCTCTTTGGCAGCCGCTCGCCTGGCGAAACAGCCTGTGGGGCTGCGGGCTTTGCGGCGGCCGTCAGCCTCGCTGCCACCGGCGCCCATGTGTCACCGCCTCACCAGGCTGCGAAGCATTTTCCGGTAGGGCCGCGGCTCTGGCGACAGCTCCCACGCCCGAAGAGCCAGGAGGGAAAGTCGTGCCTCGCTGGAAAGCTCTTTGGCAGCCGCTCGTGTGGCCCCACAGCCCGTGTGGCTGCGGGCTTTGCGGCGGCCGTCAGCCTCGCCGCCAACGGTGCCCACGTGGCGCTGCCGTGCCAGCTTGCGAAGCATTTTCCGGTAGGGCTGCGGCTCTGACGACAACTCCCAAGCCCGAAGAGCCAGGAGGGAAAGCCATGCCTCGTTGGAAAGCTCTTTGGCAGCCGCTCGCGTGGCCCCGCAGCCCATGGGGCTGCGGGCTCTGCGGCGGCCGTCAGCCTCGCCGCCACCGGCGCCCACGTGGCGCCGCTGCGCCAGCCTGCGAAGCGTTTTCCGGTAGGGCCGCGGCTCTGGCGACAGCTCCCACGCCCGAAGAGCCAGGAGGGAAAGCCATGCCTCGTTGGAAAGCTCTTTGGCAGCCGCTCGCGTGGCCCCACAGCCCGTGGGGCTGCGGGCTTTGCGGCGGCCGTCAGCCTCGGCGCCACCGGCTCCCACGTGGCGCTGCCGCGCCAGCTTGCGAAGCATTTTCCGGTAGGGCTGCGGCTCTGACGACAGCTCCCAAGCCCGAAGAGCCAGGAGGGAAAGCCGTGCCTCGTTGGAAAGCTCTTTGGCAGCCGCTCGCCTGGCGAAACAGCCTGTGGGGCTGCGGGCTTTGCGGTGGCCGTCAGCCTCGGAGCCACTGGCGCCCACGTGGCGCCGCCCCACCAGCCTGCGAAGCATTTTCCTGTAGGGCCGCGGCTCTGGCGACAGCTCCCACGCCCGAAGAGCCAGGAGGGAAAGCCGTGCCTCGTTGGAAAGCTCTTTGGAAGCCGCTCGCGTGGCCCCACAGCCTGTGGGGCTGCGGGCTTTGCGGCGGCCGTCAGCCTCGGAGCCACCGGCGCCCACGTGGCGCCGCCCCACCAGCCTGCGAAGCATTTTCCGGTAGGGCCGCGGCTCTGGCGACAGCTCCCAAGCACGAAGAGCCAGGAGGGAAAGCCGTGCCTCGTTGGAAAGCTCTTTGGCAGCCGCTCGCCTGGCGAAACAGCCTGTGGGGCTGCGGGCTTTGCGGCGGCCGTCAGCCTCGCTGCCACCGGCGCCCACGTGGCGCCGCTGCGCCAGCCTGCGAAGCATTATCCGGTAAGGCCGCGGCTCTGGCGACAGCTCCCACGCCCAAGAGCAGGGAGGGAAAGCCGTGCCTCGTTGGAAAGCTCTTTGGCAGCCGCTCGCCTCGCGAAACAGCCTGTGGGGCTGCGGGCTTTGCGGCGGCCGTCAGCCTCGCTGCCACCGGCGCCCACGTGGCGCCGCCGCGCCAGCCTGCGAAGCATTTTCCGGTAGGCCCGCGGCTCTGGCGACAGCTCCCACGCCCGAAGAGCCAGGAGGGAAAGCCATGCCTCGTTGGAAAGCTCTTTGGCAGCCGCTCGCGTGGCGAAACAGCCCGTGGGGCTGCGGGCTTTGCGGCGGCCGTCAGCCTCGGCGCCACCGGCGCCCACGTGGCGCTGCCGCGCCAGCTTGCGAAGCATTTTCCGGTAGGGCTGCGGCTCTGACGACAGCTCCCAAGCCCGAAGAGCCAGGAGGGAAAGCCGTGCCTCGTTGGAAAGCTCTTTGGCGGCCGCTCGCCTGGCGAAACAGCCTGTGGGGCTGCGGGCTTTGCGGCGGCCGTCAGCCTCGCTGCCACCGGCGCCCATGTGTCACCGCCTCACCAGGCTGCGAAGCATTTTCCGGTAGGGCCGTGGCTCTGGCGACAGCTCCCACGCCCGAAGAGCCAGGAGGGAAAGCCATGCCTCGTTGGAAAGCTCTTTGGCAGCCGCTCGCGTGGCCCCACAGCCCATGGGGCTGCGGGCTATGCGGCGACCGTCAGCCTCCCTGCCACCGGCGCCCACGTGGCGCCGCTGCGCCAGCCTGCGAAGCATGTTCCGGTAGGGCCGCGGCTCTGGCGACAGCTCCCACGCCCGAAGAGCCAGGAGGGAAAGCCGTGCCTCGTTGGAAAGCTCTTTGGCAGCCGCTCGCCTCGCGAAACAGCCTGTGGGGCTGCGGGCTTTGCGGCGGCCGTCAGCCTCGCTGCCACCGGCGCCCACGTGGCGCCGCTGCGCCAGCCTGCGAAGCATTATCCGGTAGGGCCGCGGCTCTGGCGACAGCTCCCAAGCCCGAAGAGCCAGGAGGGAAAGCCGTGCCTCGTTGGAAAGCTCTTTGGCAGCCGCTCGCCTCGCGAAACAGCCTGTGGGGCTGCGGGCTTTGCGGCGGCCGTCAGCCTCGGAGCCACAGGCGCCCACGTGGCGCCGCCCCACCAGCCTGCGAAGCATTTTCCGGTAGGGCCGCGGCTCTTGCGACAGCTCCCACGCCCGAAGAGCCAGGAGGGAAAGCCGTGCCTCGTTGGAAAGCTCTTTGGCAGCCGCTCGCGTGGCCCCACAGCCCGTGGGGCTGCGGGCTTTGCGGCGGCCGTCAGCCTCGGAGCCACCGGCGCCCACGTGGCGCCGCCGCGCCAGCCTGCGAAGCATTTTCCGGTAGGGCCGCGGCTCTGGCGACAGCTCCCACGCCCGAAGAGCCAGGAGGGAAAGCCATGCCTCGTTGGAAAGCTCTTTGGCAGCCTCTCGCGTGGCCCCACAGCCCGTGGGGCTGCGGGCTTTGCGGCGGACGTCAGCCTCAGCGACACCGGCGCCCACGTGGCGCTGCCGCGCCAGCCTGCGAAGCATTTTCCTCTAGGGCTGCGGCTCTGGCGACAGCTCCCACGCCCGAAGAGCCAGGAGGGAAACCCGTGCCTGCTGGAAAGCTCTTTGGCAGCCGCTCGCGTGGCCCCACAGCCTGTGGGGCTGCGGGCTTTGCCGCGGCCGTCAGCCTCGGCGCCACCGGCGCCCACATGGCGCCGCCGCGCCAGCCTGTGAAGCATTTTCCGGTAGGGCCGCAACTCTGGCGACAGCTCCCAAGCACGAAGAGCCAGGAGGGAAAGCCGTGCCTCGTTGGAAAGCTCTTTGGCAGCCGATCGCGTGGCCCCACAGCCCGTGGGGCTGCGGGCTTTGTGGCGGCCGTCAGCCTCCCCGCCACCGGCGCCCACCAGGTGCAGCCGCGCCAGCCTGCGAAGCATTTTCCTGTAGGGCCGCGGCTCTGGCGACAGCTCCCACGCCCGAAGAGCCAGGAGGGAAAGCCGTGCCTCGTTGGAAAGCTCTTTGGCAGCCGCTCGCCTGGCGAAACAGCCTGTGGGGCTGCGGGCTTTGCGGCGGCCGTCAGCCTCGCTGCCACCGGCGCCCATGTGTCACCGCCTCACCAGGCTGCGAAGCATTTTCCGGTAGGGCCGCGGCTCTGGCGACAGCTCCCACGCCCGAAGAGCCAGGAGGGAAAGTCGTGCCTCGCTGGAAAGCTCTTTGGCAGCCGCTCGTGTGGCCCCACAGCCCGTGTGGCTGCGGGCTTTGCGGCGGCCGTCAGCCTCGCCGCCAACGGTGCCCACGTGGCGCTGCCGTGCCAGCTTGCGAAGCATTTTCCGGTAGGGCTGCGGCTCTGACGACAACTCCCAAGCCCGAAGAGCCAGGAGGGAAAGCCATGCCTCGTTGGAAAGCTCTTTGGCAGCCGCTCGCGTGGCCCCACAGCCCATGGGGCTGCGGGCTCTGCGGCGGCCGTCAGCCTCGCCGCCACCGGCGCCCACGTGGCGCCGCTGCGCCAGCCTGCGAAGCGTTTTCCGGTAGGGCCGCGGCTCTGGCGACAGCTCCCACGCCCGAAGAGCCAGGAGGGAAAGCCATGCCTCGTTGGAAAGCTCTTTGGCAGCCGCTCGCCTGGCGAAACAGCCCGTGGGGCTGCGGGCTTTGCCGCGGCCGTCAGCCTCGGAGCCAGCGGCGCCCACGTGGCGCCGCCCCACCAGCCTGTGAAGCATTTTCCGGTAGGGCCGCAACTCTGGCGACAGCTCCCAAGCACGAAGAGCCAGGAGGGAAAGCCGTGCCTCGTTGGAAAGCTCTTTGGCAGCCGATCGCGTGGCCCCACAGCCCGTGGGGCTGCGGGCTTTGTGGCGGCCGTCAGCCTCCCCGCCACCGGCGCCCACCAGGTGCAGCCGCGCCAGCCTGCGAAGCATTTTCCGGTAGGGCCGCGGCTCTGGCGACAGCTCCCACGCCCGAAGAGCCAGGAGGGAAAGTCGTGCCTCGCTGGAAAGCTCTTTGGCAGCCGCTCGTGTGGCCCCACAGCCCGTGTGGCTGCGGGCTTTGCGGCGGCCGTCAGCCTCGCCGCCAACGGTGCCCACGTGGCGCTGCCGTGCCAGCTTGCGAAGCATTTTCCGGTAGGGCTGCGGCTCTGACGACAACTCCCAAGCCCGAAGAGCCAGGAGGGAAAGCCATGCCTCGTTGGAAAGCTCTTTGGCAGCCGCTCGCGTGGCCCCACAGCCCATGGGGCTGCGGGCTCTGCGGCGGCCGTCAGCCTCGCCGCCACCGGCGCCCACGTGGCGCCGCTGCGCCAGCCTGCGAAGCGTTTTCCGGTAGGGCCGCGGCTCTGGCGACAGCTCCCACGCCCGAAGAGCCAGGAGGAAAAGCCATGCCTCGTTGGAAAGCTCTTTGGCAGCCGCTCGCGTGGCGAAACAGCCCGTGGGGCTGCGGGCTTTGCGGCGGCCGTCAGCCTCGGCGCCACCGGCGCCCACGTGGCGCTGCCGCGCCAGCTTGCGAAGCATTTTCCGGTAGGGCTGCGGCTCTGACGACAGCTCCCAAGCCCGAAGAGCCAGGAGGGAAAGCCGTGCCTCGTTGGAAAGCTCTTTGGCGGCCGCTCGCCTGGCGAAACAGCCTGTGGGGCTGCGGGCTTTGCGGCGGCCGTCAGCCTCGCTGCCACCGGCGCCCATGTGTCACCGCCTCACCAGGCTGCGAAGCATTTTCCGGTAGGGCCGTGGCTCTGGCGACAGCTCCCACGCCCGAAGAGCCAGGAGGGAAAGCCATGCCTCGTTGGAAAGCTCTTTGGCAGCCGCTCGCGTGGCCCCACAGCCCATGGGGCTGCGGGCTATGCGGCGACCGTCAGCCTCCCTGCCACCGGCGCCCACGTGGCGCCGCTGCGCCAGCCTGCGAAGCATGTTCCGGTAGGGCCGCGGCTCTGGCGACAGCTCCCACGCCCGAAGAGCCAGGAGGGAAAGCCGTGCCTCGTTGGAAAGCTCTTTGGCAGCCGCTCGCCTCGCGAAACAGCCTGTGGGGCTGCGGGCTTTGCGGCGGCCGTCAGCCTCGCTGCCACCGGCGCCCACGTGGCGCCGCTGCGCCAGCCTGCGAAGCATTATCCGGTAGGGCCGCGGCTCTGGCGACAGCTCCCATGCCCGAAGAGCCAGGAGGGAAAGCCGTGCCTCGTTGGAAAGCTCTTTGGCAGCCGCTCGCCTCGCGAAACAGCCTGTGGGGCTGCGGGCTTTGCGGCGGCCGTCAGCCTCGGAGCCACAGGCGCCCACGTGGCGCCGCCCCACCAGCCTGCGAAGCATTTTCCGGTAGGGCCGCGGCTCTTGCGACAGCTCCCACGCCCGAAGAGCCAGGAGGGAAAGCCGTGCCTCGTTGGAAAGCTCTTTGGCAGCCGCTCGCGTGGCCCCACAGCCCGTGGGGCTGCGGGCTTTGCGGCGGCCGTCAGCCTCGGAGCCACCGGCGCCCACGTGGCGCCGCCGCGCCAGCCTGCGAAGCATTTTCCGGTAGGGCCGCGGCTCTGGCGACAGCTCCCACGCCCGAAGAGCCAGGAGGGAAAGCCATGCCTCGTTGGAAAGCTCTTTGGCAGCCTCTCGCGTGGCCCCACAGCCCGTGGGGCTGCGGGCTTTGCGGCGGACGTCAGCCTCAGCGACACCGGCGCCCACGTGGCGCTGCCGCGCCAGCCTGCGAAGCATTTTCCTCTAGGGCTGCGGCTCTGGCGACAGCTCCCACGCCCGAAGAGCCAGGAGGGAAACCCGTGCCTGCTGGAAAGCTCTTTGGCAGCCGCTCGCGTGGCCCCACAGCCTGTGGGGCTGCGGGCTTTGCCGCGGCCGTCAGCCTCGGCGCCACCGGCGCCCACATGGCGCCGCCGCGCCAGCCTGTGAAGCATTTTCCGGTAGGGCCGCAACTCTGGCGACAGCTCCCAAGCACGAAGAGCCAGGAGGGAAAGCCGTGCCTCGTTGGAAAGCTCTTTGGCAGCCGATCGCGTGGCCCCACAGCCCGTGGGGCTGCGGGCTTTGTGGCGGCCGTCAGCCTCCCCGCCACCGGCGCCCACCAGGTGCAGCCGCGCCAGCCTGCGAAGCATTTTCCTGTAGGGCCGCGGCTCTGGCGACAGCTCCCACGCCCGAAGAGCCAGGAGGGAAAGCCGTGCCTCGTTGGAAAGCTCTTTGGCAGCCGCTCGCCTGGCGAAACAGCCTGTGGGGCTGCGGGCTTTGCGGCGGCCGTCAGCCTCGCTGCCACCGGCGCCCATGTGTCACCGCCTCACCAGGCTGCGAAGCATTTTCCGGTAGGGCCGCGGCTCTGGCGACAGCTCCCACGCCCGAAGAGCCAGGAGGGAAAGTCGTGCCTCGCTGGAAAGCTCTTTGGCAGTCGCTCGTGTGGCCCCACAGCCCGTGTGGCTGCGGGCTTTGCGGCGGCCGTCAGCCTCGCCGCCAACGGTGCCCACGTGGCGCTGCCGTGCCAGCTTGCGAAGCATTTTCCGGTAGGGCTGCGGCTCTGACGACAGCTCCCAAGCCCGAAGAGCCAGGAGGGAAAGCCATGCCTCGTTGGAAAGCTCTTTGGCAGCCGCTCGCGTGGCCCCACAGCCCATGGGGCTGCGGGCTCTGCGGCGGCCGTCAGCCTCGCCGCCACCGGCGCCCACGTGGCGCCGCTGCGCCAGCCTGCGAAGCGTTTTCCGGTAGGGCCGCGGCTCTGGCGACAGCTCCCACGCCCGAAGAGCCAGGAGGGAAAGCCATGCCTCGTTGGAAAGCTCTTTGGCAGCCGCTCGCCTGGCGAAACAGCCCGTGGGGCTGCGGGCTTTGCCGCGGCCGTCAGCCTCGGAGCCAGCGGCGCCCACGTGGCGCCGCCCCACCAGCCTGTGAAGCATTTTCCGGTAGGGCCGCAACTCTGGCGACAGCTCCCAAGCACGAAGAGCCAGGAGGGAAAGCCGTGCCTCGTTGGAAAGCTCTTTGGCAGCCGATCGCGTGGCCCCACAGCCTGTGGGGCTGCGGGCTTTGTGGCGGCCGTCAGCCTCCCCGCCACCGGCGCCCACCAGGTGCAGCCGCGCCAGCCTGCGAAGCATTTTCCGGTAGGGCCGCGGCTCTGGCGACAGCTCCCACGCCCGAAGAGCCAGGAGGGAAAGTCGTGCCTCGCTGGAAAGCTCTTTGGCAGCCGCTCGTGTGGCCCCACAGCCCGTGTGGCTGCGGGCTTTGCGGCGGCCGTCAGCCTCGCCGCCAACGGTGCCCACGTGGCGCTGCCGTGCCAGCTTGCGAAGCATTTTCCGGTAGGGCTGCGGCTCTGACGACAGCTCCCAAGCCCGAAGAGCCAGGAGGGAAAGCCATGCCTCGTTGGAAAGCTCTTTGGCAGCCGCTCGCGTGGCCCCACAGCCCATGGGGCTGCGGGCTCTGCGGCGGCCGTCAGCCTCGCCGCCACCGGCGCCCACGTGGCGCCGCTGCGCCAGCCTGCGAAGCGTTTTCCGGTAGGGCCGCGGCTCTGGCGACAGCTCCCACGCCCGAAGAGCCAGGAGGAAAAGCCATGCCTCGTTGGAAAGCTCTTTGGCAGCCGCTCGCGTGGCGAAACAGCCCGTGGGGCTGCGGGCTTTGCGGCGGCCGTCAGCCTCGGCGCCACCGGCGCCCACGTGGCGCTGCCGCGCCAGCTTGCGAAGCATTTTCCGGTAGGGCTGCGGCTCTGACGACAGCTCCCAAGCCCGAAGAGCCAGGAGGGAAAGCCGTGCCTCGTTGGAAAGCTCTTTGGCGGCCGCTCGCCTGGCGAAACAGCCTGTGGGGCTGCGGGCTTTGCGGCGGCCGTCAGCCTCGGAGCCACCGGCACCCACCAGGTGCAGCCGCGCCAGCCTGCGAAGCATTTTCCGGTAGGGCCGTGGCTCTGGCGACAGCTCCCACGCCCGAAGAGCCAGGAGGGAAAGCCATGCCTCGTTGGAAAGCTCTTTGGCAGCCGCTCGCGTGGCCCCACAGCCCATGGGGCTGCGGGCTATGCGGCGACCGTCAGCCTCCCTGCCACCGGCGCCCACGTGGCGCCGCTGCGCCAGCCTGCGAAGCATTTTCCTGTAGGGCCGCGGCTCTGGCGACAGCTCCCACGCCCGAAGAGCCAGGAGGGAAAGCCGTGCCTCGTTGGAAAGCTCTTTGGCAGCCGCTCGCCTCGCGAAACAGCCTGTGGGGCTGCGGGCTTTGCGGCGGCCGTCAGCCTCGCTGCCACCGGCGCCCACGTGGCGCCGCTGCGCCAGCCTGCGAAGCATTATCCGGTAGGGCCGCTGCTCTGGCGACAGCTCCCACGCCCGAAGAGCCAGGAGGGAAAGCCGTGCCTCGTTGGAAAGCTCTTTGGCAGCCGCTCGCCTCGCGAAACAGCCTGTGGGGCTGCGGGCTTTGCGGCGGCCGTCAGCCTCGGAGCCACAGGCGCCCACGTGGCGCCGCCCCACCAGCCTGCGAAGCATTTTCCGGTAGGGCCGCGGCTCTTGCGACAGCTCCCACGCCCGAAGAGCCAGGAGGGAAAGCCGTGCCTCGTTGGAAAGCTCTTTGGCAGCCGCTCGCGTGGCCCCACAGCCCGTGGGGCTGCGGGCTTTGCGGCGGCCGTCAGCCTCGGAGCCACCGGCGCCCACGTGGCGCCGCCGCGCCAGCCTGCGAAGCATTTTCCGGTAGGGCCGCGGCTCTGGCGACAGCTCCCACGCCCGAAGAGCCAGGAGGGAAAGCCATGCCTCGTTGGAAAGCTCTTTGGCAGCCTCTCGCGTGGCCCCACAGCCCGTGGGGCTGCGGGCTTTGCGGCGGACGTCAGCCTCAGCGACACCGGCGCCCACGTGGCGCTGCCGCGCCAGCCTGCGAAGCATTTTCCTGTAGGGCTGCGGCTCTGGCGACAGCTCCCACGCCCGAAGAGCCAGGAGGGAAACCCGTGCCTGCTGGAAAGCTCTTTGGCAGCCGCTCGCGTGGCCCCACAGCCTGTGGGGCTGCGGGCTTTGCCGCGGCCGTCAGCCTCGGCGCCACCGGCGCCCACATGGCGCCGCCGCGCCAGCCTGTGAAGCATTTTCCGGTAGGGCCGCAACTCTGGCGACAGCTCCCAAGCACGAAGAGCCAGGAGGGAAAGCCGTGCCTCGTTGGAAAGCTCTTTGGCAGCCGATCGCGTGGCCCCACAGCCCGTGGGGCTGCGGGCTTTGTGGCGGCCGTCAGCCTCCCCGCCACCGGCGCCCACCAGGTGCAGCCGCGCCAGCCTGCGAAGCATTTTCCTGTAGGGCCGCGGCTCTGGCGACAGCTCCCACGCCCGAAGAGCCAGGAGGGAAAGCCGTGCCTCGTTGGAAAGCTCTTTGGCAGCCGCTCGCCTGGCGAAACAGCCTGTGGGGCTGCGGGCTTTGCGGCGGCCGTCAGCCTCGCTGCCACCGGCGCCCATGTGTCACCGCCTCACCAGGCTGCGAAGCATTTTCCGGTAGGGCCGCGGCTCTGGCGACAGCTCCCACGCCCGAAGAGCCAGGAGGGAAAGTCGTGCCTCGCTGGAAAGCTCTTTGGCAGCCGCTCGTGTGGCCCCACAGCCCGTGTGGCTGCGGGCTTTGCGGCGGCCGTCAGCCTCGCCACCAACGGTGCCCACGTGGCGCTGCCGTGCCAGCTTGCGAAGCATTTTCCGGTAGGGCTGCGGCTCTGACGACAACTCCCAAGCCCGAAGAGCCAGGAGGGAAAGCCATGCCTCGTTGGAAAGCTCTTTGGCAGCCGCTCGCGTGGCCCCACAGCCCATGGGGCTGCGGGCTCTGCGGCGGCCGTCAGCCTCGCCGCCACCGGCGCCCACGTGGCGCCGCTGCGCCAGCCTGCAAAGCGTTTTCCGGTAGGGCCGCGGCTCTGGCGACAGCTCCCACGCCCGAAGAGCCAGGAGGGAAAGCCGTGCCTCGTTGGAAAGCTCTTTGGCAGCCGCTCGCCTGGCGAAACAGCCTGTGGGGCTGCGGGCTTTGCGGCGGCCGTCAGCCTCGGAGCCACCGGCACCCACCAGGTGCAGCCGCGCCAGCCTGCGAAGCATTTTCCTGTAGGGCCGCGGCTCTGGCGACAGCTCCCACGCCCGAAGAGCCAGGAGGGAAAGCCGTGCCTCGTTGGAAAGCTCTTTGGCGGCCGCTCGCGTGGCCCCACAGCCCATGGGGCTGCGGGCTATGCGGCGACCGTCAGCCTCCCTGCCACCGGCGCCCACGTGGCGCCGCTGCGCCAGCCTGCGAAGCATTTTCCTGTAGGGCCGCGGCTCTGGCGACAGCTCCCACGCCCGAAGAGCCAGGAGGGAAAGCCGTGCCTCGTTGGAAAGCTCTTTGGCAGCCGCTCGCCTGGCGAAACAGCCTGTGGGGCTGCGGGCTTTGCGGCGGCCGTCAGCCTCGGCGCCACCGGCGCTCACGTGGCGCCGCCCCACCAGCCTGCGAAGCATTTTCCTGTAGGGCCGCGGCTCTGGCGACAGCTCCCACGCCCGAAGAGCCAGGAGGGAAAGCCGTGCCTCGTTGGAAAGCTCTTTGGCAGCCGCTCGCGTGGCCCCACAGCCTGTGGGGCTGCGGGCTTTGCGGCGGCCGTCAGCCTCGGAGCCACCGGCGCCCACGTGGCGCCGCCCCACCAGCCTGCGAAGCATTTTCCGGTAGGGCCGCGGCTCTGGCGACAGCTCCCAAGCACGAAGAGCCAGGAGGGAAAGCCGTGCCTCGTTGGAAAGCTCTTTGGCAGCCGCTCGCCTCGCGAAACAGCCTGTGGGGCTGCGGGCTTTGCGGCGGCCGTCAGCCTCGCTGCCACCGGCGCCCACGTGGCGCCGCCGCGCCAGCCTGCGAAGCATTTTCCGGTAGGCCCGCGGCTCTGGCGACAGCTCCCACGCCCGAAGAGCCAGGAGGGAAAGTCGTGCCTCGCTGGAAAGCTCTTTGGCAGCCGCTCGCGTGGCCCCACAGCCCGTGTGGCTGCGGGCTTTGCGGCGGCCGTCAGCCTCGGTGCCACCGGTGCCCACCAGGTGCAGCCGCGCCAGCCTGCGAAGCATTTTCCGGTAGGGCCGCGGCTCTGGCGACAGCTCCCACGCTCGAAGAGCGAGGAGGGAAAGCCATGCCTCGTTGGAAAGCTCTTTGGCAGCCGCTCGCGTGGCCCCACAGCCCATGGGGCTGCGGGCTATGCGGCGGCCGTCAGCCTCGCCGCCACCGGCGCCCACGTGGCGCCGCTGCGCCAGCCTGCGAAGCATTTTCCTGTAGGGCCGCGACTCTGGCGACAGCTCCCACGCCCGAAGAGCCAGGAGGGAAAGCCGTGCCTCGTTGGAAAGCTCTTTGGCGGCCGCTCGCGTGGCCCCACAGTCCGTGAGGCTGCGGGCTTTCCGGCGGCCGTCAGCCTCGGTTCCATCGGCGCCCACCAGGTGCAGCCGCGCCAGCCTGCGAAGCATTTTCCGGTAGGGCCGCGGCTCTGGCGACAGCTCCCACGCCCGAAGAGCCAGGAGGGAAAGCCGTGCCTCGTTGGAAAGCTCTTTGGCAGCCGCTCGCGTGGCCCCACAGCCCGTGGGGCTGCGGGCTTTGCGGCGGCCGTCAGCCTCAGCGCCACCGGCGCCCACGTCGCGCCGCCACGCCAGCCTGCGAAGTATTTTCCGGTACGTTACTTCCGGGTGGTCACGTGGGGAGCGGCGTCTGCCGGCCGCGTTTCCGTCGGGCGGGAGGATGGTAGGCGGCCCCCGCTCCCGGGACGGTTTCCCCCCTCCCCACGTCCCCCCCCCGCGTCCCCGGGCTCCCAGCCCGGCCCCGGCCCCACCCCCCCCGTCCTCTGGCTCGGACCCCCCCTGCGTCCTCCGGCTCGGACCCCCCCGCTCCCGGGACGGTTCCCCCTCAGCGTCCCGTCCCCTGGCTCCCAGGCCGGCCCCGGCCCCGGCCCCCCCCGCCGCGTCCTCCGGCTCGGACCCCCCCTCCCTCCCTCCCTCGCGTACCCCCCCATCGGGACGGTTCTCCCCCCGCGTCCCCGGGCTCCCGGGCCGGCCCCCCCCTGCTCCCGGGCCGGCGTCCCCCCGCTCCCGGGCCCGCAGCACCCCCGCTCCCTGTTCCTTTGCGAGGAGACGGGCCCCGGCCCTCCTCCCCAGCCGAGGCACTGCCGGCAGATGTCCTCCCCCCGTCCTGTTCCCGACAGCGGCGGCCGCCCCTGGCTGCGCTTGGTCGCCTCTCGATGCAGGTGCCAGGAGCATCCGGGTGGGGAAAGCAGCGTCTCCAGGAGCTCCTGCTGCAGGGGGGGCTCCCGCTGGGGCGAGTGGTCGGGGAACTGCTGCCCCTTCTCTTTCTCTCCCGGAGGCCGCGGTTGTCCGCTCCTCCCCGGGGTTGTCGTGGGCTGCCTTTGCCACAGACTTGCCTGGGCTGTCTCCGTTCAGCCCCGTTCTCCCTCCTGGTGTGGGCGACCTGGGACTGGTGGACGTTTACTGGCTTTGAACAGGAGCTGCTGTGGGTGAAGCTTAAGATGCTTGAAAAACGTGAAACAGCCAGAGAACAACATCAAGGTGATTGAGCCAGAAGGTGCTTCCTGCGGCAGGGAAGAGACAGCCAAGCATTTCTGGGTGAGGAAGGGTCCCCTCTGAGTTGTCCTCAGCAGACCAGATTGCTGATATGTACCGCAGGGTCCGTACGCGTATCCAAAATCACGGTATGGCCATGGGGAAGGGTTGTGTGCGTGCAAGGCTGCACATCTGGGAAGCTTCATATCGCAAGAGCTGTAAGACACCGCTGTGTTCTCTTAGGTGGAGGATGGTCAAGTGACCAGCGCTGCAGAAGAGGAAGGGACAGAGAAAGAGAGAGGCACCTGAACTGGAAAATTCTGTGGGCAGCGCTGAAAGCAGGAGCTGCGGTGAGTCCCAGGCTTTGGGGCCGTGTCCCACTCGTCAGGAGCCTCCGTTGGCTGCAGTCTTCACAGACCTTCACGAAAGAAGGACGCTTTAGATTGCCACCTAGCTTTACGCCAGAAGTTTTTTTCCTGTCTTGGCAGAATTCCAGCTGCCAGCGTTTCTCCGTGGTCGCCCTTCCTTCTGCCGTGATGGTACAGGACAGACGGAAAGAATCCGGAGTGCTCTGCGAGTACGAGGTGCGTCTGCGATGCGCGTCTGCTTTTTTCCTGAGGTACTTGTAGTGTGGACTCTGAAGTTAACGGGAAGGATGTGCCAGCGCTCCTCCTATAGTTTTTCTGTGAAATATTTTAACAAAATCCTTATCGCTTCCCGCTGTCAGGAAAGAGGGGAGGGTAAGTGACTTCAGATTTGTAAATTCTCAGCGGCACGGACTAAGGTGAGATAAATCTCAAGGTCCATACAGAAACATTTATTAGCTTACCAAAATGGTTAGTATAGATCTTAACAAGCCCACGATAATTGGTTAGGTATATAAAAAATTATGGCAGGTGTTGGGGTGTACATTGTGTTAGTTAACACCAGGTGTAGGACAACTTATGGCAAGCGGTGCTTAAGGTCGTACTTAAGGTCATCTTAAGGTCATCACTTCACAGCTCTAACTGTTACTTAACAATTCCAAGAGAGAAGAGAAACTGAGGGACAGAGAGAGGAAAAGACAGAGAAAAAGACAGAGATAAAGAGATCGCGGGTCCTGGTTCCAGCGTCTTTTTCAGGGATTCTTCCCAGGCATAATCTTCTTCTTTCTTGGGAAGAATCTTCCCAGGCACTATCTATTTCTTTTGTTTCTTTTTTGTTCCCTCGGGGCACTTATTTTCCCCTTTTACGTTTGCTGAATCAGCACGGTCCGCCCTCCTTGCTGAGGACGGGCTCAGCTCAGGTTTCTCCCTTCTCCCCGGTGACGTGTGCCATGATTTGGGTGGAGAGACGAGTGCCATGGTCACACATGTTTAGCGTGATCTCTGTAATCTTCATTAGCACATGCAGGGCGTGCGCTTTCATGTGCGTTTCGCGGATAATGAAGCAAAGGTCACTCATGGGACACAACGGCCTCGAGAACTGAGAACGAGCGAGCTCAGGGCACGAGTGGCAGAACCGACCTGTCTTCACAAGACAGTTCTCCCACACTTTCAGCCGCCAGAAGTGTGAGCCTCATCAGCTGTTTGAAGGCCAGGCCTGCGTTATTTATTTCCTTGCGAGTGTTTGAGGCGTTCCACTGAAGGCTTGGAGGGGCTCCTGCCCCTCGGCAGGGAATTTACAGTCCGTCCCTCACAATCCTAAAAACAAAATAAAGTCTGTCCTGGAGCACGTTACGCCTCTGCAAAGCTTACTTCCCTCCATTTATTTTTCTCTTCCTGAAAGCATATTCTTCTCTTTCTGGGTGCTCACTGTCAAACGATACTGTGAAAATAATTCTGTACTAGAAGAGGGAAGGAACTGTTTGTAAGAGTTCACATGTCCAGAAGAAGCAGGCTTTGCTTTCACGATAAAAACTTTATGCTTTCTCAGTCAATAAGTCTTTAAAATATTTCACAGCGGTACTCGAAAACCTCACTGAGATACTGGCATCTGTCCTAAAGGCGATTGAGGTCAAAGAGGAGACATGGACAAAACGGGACAAACGGGCATCGCCTCTCTGTGTTCTCCAGGCTTTGCCGTGAAGCATCAGCAGCGTTTAACTCGTGACGGCGAATCCTGTGGTTTTGGTTGTGGTTTTGGTGAGTTACGGCTTCAACAATGTCCTTTTTCTGTAACCTCGGGAGGAAGTTCATTTCCTTCCGCAGGCCCAAGTGCCGCGCGTCTCCCCCCAGTTGCTGGCATCGCCGGCCTTTGGGTTCTCGGTTGGAACAGTCGAGATACCATAAAAACGCGTTCCTCTGCGCCTTCAGCACAGCCAAAAGCATTCGCGAATCTGCCGGTCCTTTTTGGTAGCCCTACAGATCGCGGCGCCGGCGATTTGATTCCCCGCCCCCAAAAGTAAAACCATTTGGAGGAGTTTTTTCTCTCACTGATTTTTCTATGTTAAATGAAGCTAAAAAAAAAAAAAGTGAGAGTTGTATAATCGACAAACTGACTTGCGTAGTTTAAACTGCAGCCGCCTAAACGGCTGTAGTGTACAATTTATGAGGCTTTTGAAGGCTGTGCTGTATTTCGAGCTGAGCTGTTTCCCCAGCTCCTGTCCTGTCCCTCCGTCTGACGGAATTCCTCTGCTCTCTTCTGTGCTGTTTTTTTGGGATGCTGAGCTATAATTGGGGATTTTTGTTTTCCAGGTGCCTCGTCGTAGGCGTCTCGTGCTGCTCGAGAGATGCCCCAGCCCAGGTTTGCAGCCGGTGGCGGAGCCCCCCTGAGGAGAAGGGGCCAGCCCTGGGTCTGGGCGTTTTAAGCCTTTTTTTGGGGTGAATAGAAGGGTGTCTGTGTGTGTGTGTCTTGGGGGGTGATGGTGTCATTTGGGGCACCCCGATGTCACTGGGGCAGCGATGATGCAGCAGAGGAGCAGGTGAGTGGGAGATGGGGGGGGGGGTTACGTGGAGTTGCCCCCCCAAAAGAAGTGGGTCGCGGCCCCAGAATGTCTGAAAATTCTTGGGATGCATTAAAAAATGTGAAAACCTGTAACTATGGGCAGGATGCATTGAAATAGGGAATGAGAAACATACATATATATAAATTATGTATGTAAAAGTTCAAAATAAAAACCTCTGTCTCTAAGGATTCTGTGATTCTGTGTTATATGAAAGATCCTAGAATATAAAAATACTTAGATGCGTTTATAAAAAGATATTAGTGTCAAACTAGGTGTGTAGGCAGACAGCCTAAATAGATATTCGGTATCAAAAGCGTTAACGTAGGAAATGGGCAACGTAAATTCCCTAAACGTACAGATGTGTGTCAATACCGGAGCGGGTGCTGCCGCCTGGCGGCTGAAGGCGCGTCCTGCAGGTGGGGGGCGGCGCATGCGCAGTGCCCGCGCCTCCCGGCCCCCCTCGGCCCCCGCCGCCGGCGCCACGTGGGTTCCGCAGCTCGTGCGCAGGCGCGGCTTCGCGGAGGCCCGTCCGGCCGCAGTCTCAAGAGAGCGGCGGCCGGAGGGCGAACCAGGACCGCCGGGACTCTGGCGAGCTCCGCGCCACCTGGAGCGGCATCGGTGCCGCCCGCCCGGCCTCCAGAGCGGCCATCGGCCCCTCCGCATCGGCTCTTACACGTTACCACGGCCCCGTCAGTGCCCGGCAGTTTTCCGGGTTTCCATCTACGTGACCCCGCGGTCCTCCAGGACCCCAGAAGTGCCCCCTCAGTCCTCCGACGCGCGTCTCCGTGGCACTTCGGTCCTCCACGACCCCGGAAGTGCCCCCTCAGTCCTCCGACGCGCGTCTCCGTGGCACTTCGGTCCTCCACGACCCCGGAAGTGCCCCCTCAGTCCTCTGACGCGCGTCTCCGTGGCACTTCGGTCCTCCACGACCCCGGAAGTGCCCCCTCAGTCCTCCGACGCGCGTCTCTATGGCACTTTAGTCCTCCAGGAGCCCGTCCGTAAATGCTCATAAGTCTTCTGGAAATCATATGCTTCCAACACTCTTCCAAAACGATAAAACACGATTATCAGTTAACCACAAAAATATCTGAAGATCGCAAAAATAATGCAACCCCTGCAGAGCTCTCTTCTCCACAGCAACAACTGGACAGAAATCACACAAAAGCGGTAAGAGAATCACCAGAGGTTAGTCCCAAATGGAAATAAAAAGGGGAGGCGCTTCGCCTGCTGGGAACTTAAGGCAGGAGAAGCAAAGCTGCTGCTCCCGCTGCCACCCGCCTTCACGTCTTCTGGGGGTTGGCCCTGCCCCTTTCCCAGGGGATTGTGGGAAGGGCGGTGGGCGGGGCCCGGGGTACACGAGCCCCAGCCCGGGCTCAGGAGCTCATTCTGCTGCTGGGCCCCGTGGGGTGGGTGCTCTGCTGGTCCCTCGCTTTGCTGCAGCTTTGGGACAGGCTCAGCTGTTTGGGCAGGCGTGTTTCGGCATTTAGGGAGGCAGAGGTGAGAAGGCTGAGCTGAGACCTTCGGGAGCAGTAAACATCCAGCTGCCTGTATGGTAGAAAGTTGACTGGTATGCTCCTTTTTTTTTCGGGTCATAACTTTGTGATGAGTGTTTAAGGGGTGCCCAGATGGTTTAATAGTATGCTTTTCTTTGTTCTAGGAGCACTGCGTTTTCCTAGAATTTCTGACTTTATTGAAGATAGAACTGTGGGTTTTTCACCAGTTTTGCAGTATGCTGTGTAAATTGCTGATATTGTTTCTCTTAATTGGGTTGATGATGAGATTATCTTATGGGGGTTAGGGTGAGCGTTTTGTATGCATCTGCATATATGGCACCAGCATTTCTCAAGAAAGCAGCAGGGACGTAAGGCATAGCGTCGTTCAGGGTATGGCATGGCTCATCACCTTTCCCCGTTGCCCATGGAGTGCCACGGTGTCCCTAGAGTTTTTGCAGCGGGCAGCAGGCCCCTCATAGATTGTGTCAGGACATCATTTGTTTTGTGGGTCTGATGCAGAGCCCAGAGTCTGTGGGAAGACAGAAGATAGGAGGTGCCTGCCAAACGCAGGGCACAGCTCAGAAGAGCTGCTCCTGAGAAGCAGCCGGCGTAGGGGGTTCAGGGTTGCAAATACAGGATGGGAGCTGTCAGGAAGAAGTGAGGCTCCTTCCCTGACGGTTGAGGAGAAGAGAAGGGGTTTCTAAAGTTTTGGCGCTGGGGGCTGGCTAGGAAAAGGAGGTGGGTTCATCAGTCTCTGTCATATCGGTTTTGCATTTGGATTTGAGTGTCGACAGGGTCTGGTCTGTTCTAGTCTCTTGCATTTGAGGTGAGCTGGACAGTGTGGAGGAGGAGCACGGGACTGATGATTTTGCAGAAATGCAATGGTAATTTTGTGTTTGTTGGTATCTTAGGTGCCATAAATAATTGTTGCTGCAGCCTCCGACTGGAATCGACGTGAAGCAGGTGAGTGGATTGCCATGGCACCTCTGAGGATGAGGGTGTTGTGGAAGAGGTTGGCATCTACTGTCATGGTGGTCACTGCTGGAGCTGTGATTTCTTTTTGTTTTGCTGATGAAGAGGAACATGGTGACTGCAGGAACACATCAGTTAGCTGTTTGTTGTGTTTTTTTTTGTCAAGGATGAATTCAGACCACTGGCCCTCTGAAAGCGAAGTAGAGGGACAGGTGCTGGAGGGGGGCCAAGGTTGACAGTTTCAGGGAGGAGTTTTAAAGTCAGGCTAGAGCAGAGGGCTATGCGGGAGCAGTCTCCTCTGAGTAGGTAAAGGGAGTGGGTTACTTTTCAGCACAAAGCTAGTGTGTGCTGGGCAGGGCAGTTCTGGCCTGTGTCTTTGGTTGTGTAGTTTGTGTGCTCTGTCTTCTGTGTCTTGGACTTTCCTTAAGTTTTGGTGTCCTTATTTCTCTTTGCACTCAAGGAGCACAGCATGTGCCTCGGGCACCACCTGTAGGGTCTCAAATGCCTGTGCTAATTGGCAGAGTGCCCAATGGGCACTTCTTTTCTTGCATAACAATTTTAAAGTGCAGATAGGACTTGCCTCTCAGGAGTTTCTGAATGGTCCTCTTCTGCAGCGTCGTTCCCGGCTGCCTGAGCAGCTCTCTTCTCTGAGCCCTAGCCGTTCTAGCCACCTGCTGTTACGCACTGGGATTTCTTCCCTGCATCCTTACGTTCTCGGGTCTTGAAGCCATGCTTCCTGCACATACGTCATCTCCGTTTTGACAGGAACTTCTTGGAATGGTCCGTTACATTTGACTCTTTTATGGCTTGGCTGTAGAGCCTGGTCGTGTCAGCGCTGCAGCCCTGTCGCTCTTCTTGCCCGACAGCGTCTCTTGTCTGAAAGTCGCTCTTCTTGCCCGACAGCGTCTCTTGTCTGAAAGTCGCTCTTCTTGTGGAGAGTTTTCTCTCATCTTGGAGTCACGTTGTCTCTAGTGCTGTGTGGTGTTGGGCTGCACGTGGGTGTGTTTGGCTTGGAGCTGCGCTGCCTGGGGCTGTAGAGTCAGGGGTAGGGGGAACAGCAGTAAGAGTATATGGTTAATACATTGATCTAATGAGACTGTTGAGGCCAAGGTGGTACAGTCAACTCCCATCAAGTTAGCCATCAGCAGGTGGTGTGGGCAGCTCTTTAATTAAGGGTTTTTTTGGGATGAGCAGAGCTATGTGGGAGGGGCTGTTCAGCAGTAGTGAAGCAGACTGCATCTCAAAGATGTTAAAGCTGCTTTGTGTGGGGTGTGATGTTTGTGTAGTTTGTTTTTTTTTTTTAATGTCAGGCTGTAATTGTACTCCAGATGGTATTTCTAAGTCAAAAGAAGACCTTTTCCGGGGGGGTGTGGGTTGTCACACTGGGTCCCCCCCAAAAGAGGCAGTTCACAACCTAAAAATGCCTGAAAATTCATGGGGGGAATGTGTGTTTAAAAATGGAATAAAACCTGTCTATATGGGCATGAGGCATTGAAATAAAGAAGAATTTCTCATTTTTATACCTATTGTAAAATATGAGTTTATGTATATAAATTTGTTTTTGTTCTAGCTACTTAGATGTTAATTAGGGTGCTTTATGCAGGTTCAGGAAATACATGACTTGTAATTCCATGCTTTTTTGTTGCTTTCTGTATTTTGGGACTCAAGTAGTGCTGTTGAGTAACAAGTCAAAATGAGATTATCAATATGACTTTAAATTGCTAGCAATTTACAATAAATAACTTATTTCACAGAGGAAAATGTTTTTGAGAAAGTTTTCTCATAGAATCTGATTCTGTTTTGTTATTCACTCCCATCCAAAAAGGGGTTCTGGCAGAAGTTCGTTAGTACACACGGTCTTGCTAGAAATAAGGAATGACCCCATAGTAATAGATTGTGTTTGGGTTTGTATTTTTTTTTTTTGAAGGACACTCAAGTACATAAATTTTAATAATACTGTTATCATTGCATTGAATAAGCTACTTTTCTATAGAGATAAGTCTGATGTTTATTTTTTTTCTATTTACATTCCATAAAAAAATAACTTAATTGCTCACCTGGACATGTCATTGATGGAATAGGTGTAGCTGCAAGGGAGGAGCAGATAATGCTTTTTCTATCAAGGGTCACTCTTCACTACTTTGTAAATAGTAAACTTAAAGCGAATAACAACACCTGCTGCACCTTCAGGTGCTTTTATGCTTCTGGGGGTTGGCCCCACCCTTTACCCAGGGGATTGTGGGAAAGGTGGTGGGTGGGGCCTGAGGGCCTCAGGTGGGGCCCGGGGTATATGAGCCACAGCTTCAGGGCAGGACCTTGTTCTGCTGCTGGTCTTTTCCAGGGTCGGAGCTCTGGAGCTTCTTAAGTGTTGTTTTGGAGCTTGTGCAGCTGTTTGGGAAGGCTTGTTTTAGCGTTTAAACTAGCATAGGTAAGACATCAGAGGTAAGACTTCTCAATGTAAGGGTGGTTGCCATAGAAAGTGGAGTTGTATGTTATCTTTTTTTTTTTCCCCCCATATCTTTAGTTTTGTAGGGAGCATTTGGTTTGTTTAAATGGCTTAATAGTATGTATCTTTTTTTTTTTTGCTTATGGCAGGTGGTGTGTTTTACTATAATTTCTGACTTCATTGAAGATAAAATCTTGTGTTTTTTTCCAATTTTGATGTACACTATGTTAGTTGGTGTTTTTATTAGTCTTAATTGTGTGTGTTATGAGATACTGGAGTAGGATTTAGGGTGAGTGTTTTGTACGTATCTATATATTGAGTTTGTTTGTTTTGAGGAAGCAGCAGGGATGGCTCATCATTTTGCCCCAGAGCATGCAGGGTATCACGGTGGCCCTAAAGCTCTTGCGGGAGGCTACCAGTAGGTTCTGTAACTGTTTTCCCGGCTTTCCAGGTCTGTAGCAGAGCCCGGAGTCTCTATGAAGGCGGAAGACAGGAGGTGCCTGCCAAACACAGGGCAGGGCTCAGAACAGCAGGTCCTGAGGAGCAGTTGGAAAATAAGGGGCAGGAGTTGTGGGGAAGCAGTGGGCCTCCTTCCCTGATGGTTCAGGAGGGGGATGGCTAGGAGAGGGAGGCGGGTTCATGTGTCTTTCTCAAACCAGTTTTGTAATTGGGTTTGGTTGTTGATGGTATCTAGTCTGCTCTAGGCTCTCGCATTTGAGGCAAGACAGATAGTATTGAGGAGGAGCACAGGACTGGTGGTTTGGCAGAAGCGCAGTGCAAATGCTGTGTTTCTTGGTATCTTAGGTGCCGTGAATAACTGTCGCTACAGCATCCGACTCTAGAATCTGTGTGGAGCAGGCAATCAGACTGCATCAGCATTCAGGAGGCTTGAGGGGTTTTGTGGAGGAGGTCGTCATCTCCTCTCAGGATGCTTATTGCTGGTGTTGTGGCTGCTTTTGTGATGACTTTCTCTTTTCCTTTTCCTTTTGCAGAGGAAGAGTAAGCCGGTGACTGCAGGAACGTATCGGATGGTTGTGTTTTGTGGACTACGTCGAGGATGGAATCAGATGCTAGCCCTCCAAAAGCTAAGTTGAGAGACCAGCACTGGAGAGGGGTGGAGGCTGACAATTGTGTAATGGGGTCTTTGACGTTAGTGTAGGGGGGAGGGCTGTTCTGGGGCACAGTCTCCTTTGGGCAGGTAAACAATGTAGCTTACTGTCCAGTGTGATGTTAGCGCATCCTAGGCAGGGCAGTTGCAGCCTGTGTGTGTTGTCGTGTCGTTCGTGTGGTCTGTGTTTTGCATCCTAGACCCTTTTTTTGGGTCTTGAGATCATCTTTAAGCTCCAGGAGCACGGAATGTGCATTGGGTGCCATCCTTATGGTGTCGAACACCTGCACCTGTGGGCGTAGCACCAACCGTCTGCCTCTCTTCTTGCATTAGCATCTTAAAGCGTGCATCGGTCTTGCATCTTGGAACTTTCTGGATGGCCCGCGTCAGCGACTGGGGCTTCTTCCCTGTGTCGTTAAGTTCTTAGGTCTTGAAGCTAGGCTTCCTGTGTGTCCATCTTGTCAGGCTCAACAGTCCCTTCTCAGGAACTGTGAAGTTCTACACTTTGTTTCAGGGGGTTCTGTGGAGCCTCTTCACATCGTCACCATCACAGTCCTGCAGGCTGTCTTGCCCGACGATGACTTTGGTCCCGGTGTCATCCTTCTTGCTGAGAGTTTTCTCTCATCCTTGAGGCGCGTCGTTTGTTGTGTTCTGTGTAGCGTCAGTCTGTGTGTGTTTGGCTTGGGGCTGCCCTGCCTGGGTGTGTAGCGTCCAGGGTAGGCAGAATCACGACAGCAGTCTGTACTGAATATGAGGATCTGTCTAGACCCAGGCAAAGGTTGCTCAGTCGTCTCGAATTGATTAGCTTTCGAGAGGCTGTGTGGACGGGTGTTTCATTAGTGGGCGCTGGCATAAGCGGAGACAAGTTGGAGAGGGTGTTCATGGCTAGTGAAGGGGACAGTATCTCAAAGATGGTAAACCTGCATTGTGTGGGGTGTAATGTTTGCAGGCGTCTCTTCTTTGGATGACAGGCTGTAGTTGGACTTATGTGAACAGGGTTCCTAAGTAGAAACAAGACCTTTGGAATTAAGCTACTGCTCTGCATTAGGGTAATGTTTGATGTTGGTGTGTTGCTTTTTTTTCAGATGCAGAGAGATGAGGTGGCCAGGGATACACAGGGGAGCTGATGGGGGTGCAGGACAAAGGTGGCTGAGCCCGAGGTCTTAAAGGGAAGATGTGACCGGCGGCTCCATGAATACATTTGGCCACTTCTTCTTTTTTTCATGTGAATGTGAGGTTACGTAGCCATGTGTGGAAGTGCTGGTCTGAGGTACAACAGAACTGGTGTTGTTTGCAGTCACTTTACTTTTCAGGTAAGTCTCTTCCAATGAAGTGAACTCTCTGAAAATAATGACGTATTTTTCAGGTAGTATCTGCCTTCAGAGCACCAAGAACTTATATTTACACTTAATGCGAAGGGATGCCGTGCAGAGAGGCTCTTGCTTATACTTATTCCTACAACAGCACAGCCCAGCTAACTTTTATATATGCCCTGTTGGAGGGTTGGAAGCAGAAAAGCGTAGGGGGGTTGTACCCATAGTGAAGAGTAGACGGGACCGGTGACCCGAATCTGACTGATAGGGTATTCCATCCCATCCTCATCACGCTCAGTATAAAAGCGGAGGGATCAAAGGGGTCGGTACCTGTTGTCTGGCCTCTGAAGACTCCTCTGTCTGTTCATTGTCCTTTGACCTCGATCCGTGCATTTATGCAACCAGGTCCGGAGTCTGGTTCCGGACTGTCACGGAGTCTGGTTCCGGACTGTCACGGAGTCTGGTTCCGGACTTTGCCAGTGAAGCAGCGGTCATCCTGGGAGCTCTGTATCGGGTTGTGTATGTCCTGTATATATTTAATTGTTTTCTTGTTACTGTTGTCTTTTCTTGGTATTATTTTGCTGTTAAGATTTCATTACAGTTCAGTTTATCTTTCAGTCCCTAAGTCTCTCTCTCTTGTTCTTTTCTGCCTCAGGAGAGAAGTTAAAAGGGAGCACGTGTCACTTGTTTTACTGCATGGCCTAAGGCACAACAGCAATGATGACAGACAGGGCACCGGAGCAGACTCGGCCGAGGAGAGCGGCGGCCCCAAGCCTTGGTTCTTTCTCAGCCACTGCATTACAGGCGGCACACAAGCCTCTGCTTGCACTCTGTCTGTCGGTCCGATCCAGAACACAGTTCTGGCAGAAGTCGGATAATATGCGTCGTCTTGCTAGAAATGCTGTATGACTCGTTGTGGGGTTTCTTTTACAAGGAAACTAAAGCACATTGAGTCTTGATAAAAATATTGTTACTGTGCTTCATGATCTTCTGGCCTATTTAGGTTAGGATGATGTCTTTCTCTTTATGTCTACGCCCTGCAGAAGTTTAATTAAGTTTACTTACCTACCGGGCCCTGTTGCTGACACAGTTGATGTAGTTGTAATAAAAGAGCACATATTGTCCGTTCCTCTAAGGGTCGCTTTCTCCGTTTTGGTGTTTTGCATGCTGTACTTCTCAGGCCTGTGAGGAAAGGAGCAGCTTTTCCTCTGGCAGGCTCTATGCCTTGTGGAGGTCAGCCAGGCCCTTTCCCAGGTGCTGGTGGGAAGGGCGTTGGGCGGGGCCCGGGGTATATAACCCACAGCCTCTGCTGGGGCAGCTCGTTCTGCTGCCAGGTGTCTCCAGGGTCAGAGCTCTGCCTGTCCTTCAGTCGATTGCAGCTTTGGAGGCGGCTCAGCTCCTTGGGTGGAGATGTTATCCCATTTAGAGAATAGCAGGTAAGAAGCTGGAGGTGGCAAGACCTTCAGGACCAGGTGAGGTTTGGCAGCGTGTATAGTAGAGAGCGGCCTCATGTGCCGGTTCTCTTCCTTGTGGTTTTTCAGGTGAGTCGCGTGGTAATGAGTCTTAGGGGGCGGTGAGATAGTTTAAGGGTATGGTTTTCTCTCTTCCAGGCATGGCGCATTTTCCTGGAATCCCTGACTGTATTGAAGACGGAACTTTCTTGTTTGTGTTTTTTTTTTTTTTTCCCCCACTAGCTTTGCTGTATCCCAGATAAGATGCCAATAGAATTTGTCTCAATCGGGCAGATGATGAGATTACTTTGCAGGGACTGGGTGAGCACCTTGTCTGCAGCTGTAGATGGAGTTTCCACATTTCTCAGGAAAGCAGCAGGGCCATAAAGCATAACGTATTTCAGGATGTGGGGTGCCTTGTCACCTTCCCCCACCGTGCTCAGGGTTTTGCCGTGTCCCTGGAGCCTTTGCGGCTTGTGACAGGCCCCTGGTATAGGTCAGATCAGGGCTTCACTGACTCTGTGGGTCTGCAGCAGAGCCCAGAGTCCGTGGGAAGATAGGAGGTGGTGGTGGGACGCAGGGAGAGGCTGGGAAGAGTGGCTCTCAAGAAGTGTCCAACGCCGGGTGTTCGGGCTGGCAAATAAAGGGTGGGATCTATGGGGAAGAAGTGGGGCTCCTTCCCTGGCAGCTCAGGGAGAAGAGAAGGGGTTTCTAAAGTTTTGGCACTGGGGGAGGGCTAGAAAAGGTAGCCGGGTTCATGAGTCCTTCTTGGACAGGTTTTGCAGATGGGTTCGGGTGTCGTCGGAGCCTGGTGTGCTCTAGGCTCTCGCATTTGAGGCGAGCCAGATAGTATCGAGGAGGAGCACGGGACTGGTGGTTTGGCAGTAGCGCAGTGGTAATGCTGTGTTTCTTGGTATCTTAGGTGCCGTGAATAACTGTTGCCGCAGCGTCAGACTCTGGAATTGGCGCTGAGCGGGCGAGCAGAATGCCTGGGTGTTCATGAGGCTGAGGGTGTTGTGGAAGAGGTTGGCATCTCCTCTCAGGATGCTTATTGCTGGTGCTGTGGCTGCTTTTGGGATAACTTTTTTTTTTCTTTTCCTTTTGCAGAGGAAGAGGAGGAAGCTGGTGACCACAGGAACGTACTGGATGGCTGTTTTCTGTGGACTGCCTCAAGGATGGATTCGGACCCCTGGCCCTCCAAAAGCTAAGTTGAGAGACTGGCGCTCGAGAGGGGACGAGGTTGAGAATTGCAAAAAGGTGTCTTTGAAGTTGGCGTAGGGGAGAGGTTTGTCCTGGAGGGCAGTCTCCTTTAGGCACGTAAGGGATGCGGCTTACTGTTCGGCATTCCCGGGCAGGGTGGTTCCAGCCTGTGTGTGTTGTTGTCTTTCGTGTGGTCCGTGTTCTGTGTCTTAGACCTTTCTTGGGTCTCGAGGTCGTCTTTAAGCTCCAGGAGCACGGCATGGCGCCTCAGGCGCCATCCCTAGGGTCTCGAACGCCTGCACCCATGGGCATAGCACCATTCGGCTGCTGGTCGTCTTGCGTTAGAAGCTTAAAGCTTGCATTGGTCTTGCGTCTTGGAAGTTTCCGGATGGCCCGCGTCTACAACTGGGACTTCTTCCCTATGTCATTATGTTCTTAGGTCTTGAAGCCAGGCTTCCCCCGCATACATCTTATCAGTCTTGACAGTCCCTTCTTATCACAGATGATGATGTCCTACACTCTGTTTCAGGGGCTTCCATAGAGCCTCTTCACATCACCACCACGGTCTCCAGGTCGTCTTGCCCGACGGTGACTTCCGTCTGGGTGTCATCCTTCTTGCTGAGAGTTTTCTCTCATCCTTGAGATGCGTTGTTTTTAGCGTTTTGTGTAGTGTTGGTCTGTGCTTGTGTGTGTGTCTGGCTCGGAGCCCCCCTGCCCGGGTGTGTAGAGTCCAGGGCAGGCAGAATAGTGACGAGAGTCTACAGTTAATATGTGGATCTGTGGCGACCGAGGCAAAGGTTGGGTAGTCATCTGGAATTAATTTGCTCTCAGTAGGTTGGGTGCGTGGGTGTTTTATTAGTGGGTGTTGGCATAAGCAGACCAAGTCGGAGAGGCTGTTCACAGTCAGTGAAGGACACAGTATCTCAAAGATGTTCAGGCTGCTTTGTGTGGGGTGTAATGTTTGTGGGCTTTTTCTGTGGTTTTTTTTTTTTTTTGATGGCAGGCTGTAGTTGGATCTAATTGAACAGTGTTCCGAAGTAGAAACAAGACCTTTGGAATTAAGCTATCGCTCTGCATCGGCGTAATGTTGGATTTTTTTTTTTTTCTCTTTTTAGATGCCGAGAGATGAGATGTGCAGGGTGACGTAGGGGAGCCGAGAGGAGCGCTGTACGGAGGTGGCTCGGCATGTGGCATTAGAGGGAAGATGTGACTGGCGCCTCTATGAATACAATTGGGTACTTTTTTTTTCATGTGAATGAAGACAGAAGATAGGAGTTGATGGTGTGGCGGTTTGGCAGAAGCGCAGTGGTAATGTTGTGTTTCTTGGTCTCTTAGGTGCTGTGAATAACTATCATTGCAGCCTCGGACTCCGGAATCGGCGCAGAGCGGGCAAGCAGAACGCCACGGCATTCGGGAGGCTGAGCGTGTCGTCGAAGAGGTTGGCATCTCCTCTCAGGATGCTTATTGCTGGTGCTGTGGCGGCCTCTGGGATTATGTTTTATTTTCCTTTTGCAGAGGAAGAGGAGGAACCTGGTGACTGCGGAAATGTATCGGATGGCTGGTTTTTGCGGACCGCATCGAAGAAGGATTCAGATGGCTGGCCCTCCAAAAGCTAAGTTGACAGTCAGGCGCCGGAGAGGGGCCGAGGTGGACAATTGCAAAATGGGGTCTTTGACGTTAGCGTAGTGGCGAGGGCTGTCCCGGGGCACAGTCATATTTAGGAAGGTAAAGGATGTTGCTTACTGCTCAGTGTGACGCTAGCGTGTCCCGGGCAGGGCAGTTCCAGCCCGTGCGTGTTGTCATGTCGTTCATGTGGTCTGTGTTGTGTATCTTCGCCCCTTCTTGGGTCTCGAGGTCATCTTTGAGCTCCAGGAGCACGACGTGGGGCCCTGGGCGTCATCCTTAGGGTCTCGAATGCTTGGGCCTGTGGGCGTAGCACCATTCATCTGATGCTCTTCTTGCGTTAGCATCTTAAAGCGTGCATCAATCTTGCCTCTCGGAAGTTTCTGGACGGCCCACTTCCACGTCTGGGAGTTCTTCCCTGCGTCGTTACGTTCTTAGGTCTTGAAGCCAGACTTCCTGCACGTCCATCTTAGCGGGCTCAACAGTCCATTCTTATTACGTACCATCACGTTCTACAGTTTGCTTCAGGGGGTTCCGTAGAGCGTCTTCATGTTGACATCATCACGATCCCACAGATTTTCTTGCACGACGGTGACTTTGGTCCCCGTGTCATCTTTCTTGCTGAGAGTTTTCTCTCATCTTTGAGGCGTGTCGTTCGTAGCGTTCCGTGTAGTGTCTGTCCGTAACCGTGAGTGTTTGGCTCGGGGCTGCCCTGCCTGGGCACGTAGTGTCCAGGGTGGGCGGAATCCTGTGGAGAGTCTATATGTAGTACATGAATCCCAGTAGATCGGGGCAAAGGTGTTAGAGTTGTCTCAGGGTAGCCTTTGGGAGGCTGTGTAGACACCTCTTCTGTTTTGTTTGGGAAGAGCAGAGGCATGTTGGAAAGGCAATACAGCAGCAGTGAAGAAGAGTTCATGTGGAAGAGGGTACAGCTGGTTTTGGTGCGGATTTTTTTTTGTAATTTTCTTTGTGTACGGTTGTATTTGGACCTTAGATGGTAATTGTAAAAAGGTGCAAGGCTTTTTGTTGTTATGACTCTATTGCTCTGCCGCAGGGTGATTTCTCTGATGTCGTTCTTGCAGATGCAACAGGACAAGCTTGGCGGGGCAGCGTAGGAGAGGAGAGCAATGTAAGAAGGTGAGTCAGCACGTGGTATTAGAGAGAAGATGTGGCTCTGAGTACTGTATGTATTGGTTCTTTCCAATTTGAAGTTTTGAAGCAATGAATGACATGGGATGTGGGGATGGGGATGAGTCAGTCACTTCAGCCCACCCGCCGCTGCTGACCTTATCACATCTGCCTCAGAGGGAGCAACTTTCAAGTTTTAAAGCAACCCATGTCTGTTGGGTTTTATGGGTGGTTTGCGAGCCTTCAGGTTGCACGCCTCGGGGGAGGATGGGCGGGCAAGATGAGGGAGTGGGAGATGGGGAATTTGGTAGGGTTTTGGGCAGTATCTCGGCGTGTGTTTCTTCGGTTGGTGTGACATGCAGGGTCAGAGGGGCGATGCTGCGCACCCACTGAGTAGTCCCAGCAAGTGAGGCGGTTGTGGACACGTTGGCGTCTAATAGCCCAGTGCTACATTGCGGCTCAGGGGAGTGTTTGTCTTTGGTTTTGCAGGCGCCGCAGGCATCCGGAGCCGGACGAGCGTTGGAGGTGAGCTGGGTAGCAGAGAGGTAGCGCATGGGGGTGGTGGTTTCCCGTAAGCTCAAGAGTAATATTGTGTGTCTTAGGTGTTTTAGGTGCCAGAACCAGAGTGTGCCACAAAGTCCAAACCCAGAATCCATGCGGAGCAGGTGAGCAGAAGGGTACGGCGCGTGTGATGCGGGGTACAGTTGCAGTACAACTTAGTGTTGACGGACGTGATGGTGCCTGATGGTACCATTTTGTGCAAATCGGGATTACGTTGCTCGGTAACTTCCTTGACTGCCATTTGAGATGGTCTTGTGTCGTACGCTTAAGAATTTGGTTCCGTACTATGTTCTTGTATATTTGAAATAGTATTGCTCCGCCTCACTCAGTATCGGTTTCGCATCGTGTTGCCCCGTCACGCTCTTGATTGCTCTGTGATCTATTCTGGCATCGTACCACACCGTGTTGCGTGGTTTTTTTTTTTTAATCGGTTGTTCTTTGACTGTGTAATGCCTTGTACCGCCCTCTATTGCGTTATGTCTCGTGTTATATTGCCCCGTCGTAGCCTTGACTGCCTTCTGATCTGTTCGGGCCTCGTACCACGCTGTATTGCGGGTTTTTTAATCGGTTGTTCTTCATCTGGCTTTCTAATGCCTTGTACCGCCCTGTATTGTGTAACATCTTGCATTATATTGCCCCGTCATAGTCTCGACTGCCTTCTGATCCACTCTGGCATCGCACCGCACTGTATTGTGTGGTTTTTAATCGGTTCTTCTTTATTTGACTGTGTAATGCCTTGTACTGCTGTGTATTGTGTTACTTCTCATGTTATAGTGTGCTGTCGTTGTCTTGACTGCCTTCTGATGTTTTCTGGTATTACAGTTGAACGTATGCTGTGTTTCTTAATCGGTTGTTCTTCGTTTGGCTGCATGTTGCCTTGTTACCACCTGGTATGGTGTTGTGTCTTGCATTGTATTGCCCTGTCACTGTCTCGACGGTCATTTTACACGTTCCGTCCTAGGACCGCGCTGTATTGTGAATTCTTTCATGGGTTGTTGTTTCCTTGACTGTGTCGCCTGGTAGGGCCCCGTATCGCGTTACGTCTTGCCTTGTATTGCTCTGTCATTGTGGTGACCGACATCTGATATATTCTACCGTTGTATGGCACCGTACCGTCAATTCTTTCATTGTCTGCTCTGCATTTGATTGTATGTTGCCTTGTACTGCCCTGTGTAAGGTTAGATCTTGCATGGTGTTGCCCTGTCGTTGTCTTGCCAGTTATTTTAGAGTCTCTGGCACAGTATTGTGCAATTTTTAACCGGTTGTTCTGTATTTGACCGCTGTTGCGATGTCACCCCCCTTTTTCCTCCAGGCTGCTGCTCGAGCTATAACGACCAGCAGGAGTCGCTACGAGTGGCACTTGAACTTTGTGGGGTGGCTGGCACCAGAGTCAAGACACTGTGAGTCAGTTAGCTTGCTATAGACCTAGCGGACAGACCAAGAGCCCTTTGAGCTTCCTTGCAAGGCAGCGGCCTGTTTGCCAGCGTTTCCCGGGGACACTCACTTAAGGTTCTGCTCCTCTAGGTTGAGAGAAGCCTTGCCGCAACAGATTCTGGGTAAGTGACTAACAGCATGCCAGACTTTGCCATCTTAGCTGAGCGATACGAAGGGTTTGATCACGCAGATATGATCCTTTAGAGGTGAACCGTTGCCCAAGTCCGGGGCGAGGATGGGATCCAGCCGCACCTAGACTCCTCTCGGAGAAGGAGTTTAGAAAGCAAGGGGGTCCTTTCCGAGCCTCGTGACTCAACAGGAGGGTCTCCCAGACAGCGTGTCAGACCCTGGCCCTGAGGCAGTAAATGACCCGGGGTGCGTGGCCATATGGAACCTGGTAAAGTGCCATCACGTGCGCTGCTACCTTTAGTGAATCACTGTTATGTTTGTTAATGTTTCTCTACCTCTCTCTTAGGAGTGAATTTTATCATTGCGCCCGCCACAACTGCATATGGCCTGTGTTACATCTTGCATTGCATTGCCCTGTCGTCTTGACGGTCACGTTAGAGAATCTGTCCTAGGTCTGGACTGTAGTTTGATGTCTCTCATGGGTTCTGATGTGGCTGTGTATTGCCTTGTCCGGCCCCGTGTGGTGTTACGTCTTCCATTGTATTGCTCTGTTGTTGTCTTGATTGTCATCTGATCTATTCTGCCGTTGTAGGCCACCATATTGTCACTTCCTTCATCAGCTGTTTTTTATGAGCCATGTAAAGGGTTGACGGCACAGACATAATCCTTTAGAGGTGAACCGTTGCCCAAGTCCGGGGCTAGGAATTGGATCCAGCCGCACCTAGACTCCTCTCCGAGAAGGAGTTTAGAAAGCAAGGGGGTCCTCTCCGAGCTAGGAATTGGATCCAGCCGCACCTAGACTCCTCTCCGAGAAGGAGTTTAGAAAGCAAGGGGGTCCTTTCCGAGCCTCGTGACTCAACGGGAGGGTCTCCCTGACAGCTCGTCTGACCCTGGCCCCTAGGCAGGAAATAATCCAGGGTCCGTGGCCACGGAACCTGATAAAGCGCCGTCATGCGCACTGCTGCCTTTGGAGAATCACTGTGTTGATGTTTCTGAATGTTTCTCTACTTTTCTCTTAGGAGTGAAGTGAATGGCTCCACCTGCCACAACTGCATATTGCCTTGTCCGGCCCCGTGTTGGGTTACGTCTTGCCTTGTATTGCCCTATCGTTGTCATGATTGCCACCTGACCCATGGTGTCATAGTAGTGCACTGCATTGTGAATTTTTTGACTGTCTGTTATTTATTTGACTGAGTATTGGCTGGCAGTGGCCTGTATTGTGTTATCTTGCACCGTATTGCCCTGTATTTGCCGTGACTGCCCTCTGAGACTTCCTGAGATCGTAGGGCGTTCTGTTGTGGGTTTTGTAATTGGCTGTTCTTTGTGTGACTGTGTATTGCTTTGTGCTGCCCTGTATTGTGTTACAGCTCGTGTTGCATTACTCTGTCATTGTTTTGACTGCGTTTTGGGACAGTGTCATAGTGCTGCACTGGATTATGGGTATTTTAACTGTTCTTGACTTGGCTGCGCGTTGCCTTTTACTGCTCTGTGTGATGTTAGGTCTTGCACTGTATTGGTCTGTCGTTGTCTTGGCTGTTACTTTGGACTGTCTGGGATTGTACTTATTTATTGTGAAAGTTCCATTGGTTGTTCCTTATTTGACTGCTGGGGTGGTGCGGGCGCCCCTTCGTTTTGGCGCCCCAATCATCCATGGAGTTGTTCTGAGTGGTACTTGAAGTTGGGGGATGGTTGGCAACACAGTGGGGACCTAGATATTTTGTTCCTGTGCTGATGTGACTATAAGTCAATTAGCTTACCCCATAAATAGTGGACAGCCCAAGAGCCTTTTGACTTCTGCATGGCAGGGGCCTCCGTGCCAGGATCTCCCCTTGAGCAGGGACGCTCAATTAAGGTTCTGCTCCTCGAGATAGAGATGCCTTGCCGCAACAGATTCTCAGTAAGTGACTAATAGCATACAAAACCTTGTAGCCTTAGCTCAGTGATATAAAGGGTCGATGGCGCAGATACAATCCTTTAGAGGTGAACCGTTGCCTAAGTCCGGGGCTAGGAATTGGATCCAGCCGCACCTAGACTCCTCTCCGAGAAGGAGTTTAGAAAGCAAGGGGGTCCTTTCCGAGCCTCGTGACTCAACGGGAGGGTCTCCCTGACAGCTTGTCTGACCCTGGCCCCTAGGCAGTAAATAATCCGGGGTGCGTGGCCATATGGAATCTGGTAAAGCGCCGTCACATGCGCTGCTGCCTTTGGAGAATCACTGTGTTGATGTTTCTGAATGTTTCACCGCTTCTCTCTTAGAAGCGAAGTTAGCCGCTCGGCCTGCCACAACTGCGTATTGCCTTGTCCGGCCCTGTATGGCATCACGTTTGGCATTGTATTGTCCTCTATTTGCCCGGACTGCCATCTGATCTGTTCCGGCATTGTACTGGTGTGTATTGTGGGTTTTTTAATCGGTTGTGCGTTATTTGAATGCGTATTGCCCTGTCTAGTGTTGTATCTTGCATTGTACTGCCCCGTCATTCCGTTCACTGTCACTTTAGATGTTCTGGGATTGCAGCGATCCGTATTGTGCAGGTTTTATTCGTTAGTCTGTGTTTGACCGTGTATTGCCTTGTTACCACCTTGTATTGTGTTGCGGCTTGCATTGTATCGCCATGTTATTGTTCTGAGTGCCATCTGATACATTTTGGTGTTGTAC
Source organism: Chroicocephalus ridibundus (assembly GCF_963924245.1). NCBI lineage: Eukaryota > Metazoa > Chordata > Aves > Charadriiformes > Laridae > Chroicocephalus > Chroicocephalus ridibundus. The sequence continues at coordinate 330,735 of NW_026961397.1, read as the reverse complement.
AGCCCTGCATTGTTACGTCTTCCATTGTATAGCTCTGTCACTGCCTCGACTGCTGTCTCACGCGTTTTGGCATTGCATCGCACGGTATTGCGGGATACTTAATCAGTTATTTATTTGACCGTGTATTTCACTGTACTGCCCTGTATTGCGTTATTTCTTGCCTTGTATTGCTCTGTCATTGTCTTGACTGGCATCTCCATTTATTTTTGTTTTCTCCCGCACTGTATTGCGGTTCTTCTAATTGGTTGGTATTTAGTTGACTGCGTCTTCAGTTCTGCTCTGTCGTGTAATGTTGCATCTTGGATCGTGTCGCCCTATAGTTGTTTTGACTGCCACCCGAGACCGTGTGGGATCGTACTGCACCGTATTGTGGCGTTTTGATGGGTTGTTTCCTATATTATTCTGTATCGTGTTGTAGCAACCTGTATTGTGTTACATTGTGCGTTGTGTTGCCATGAAATAGTCTTAACTGTCCTTTTACACTCTCTGGGGTTGTACCGCACCGAACTGAGGGTGTTTTTGATCGGCTGTTCTATATTTGACTACGTATTGCTTTGTACTGCCCTGTATTTTCCTGAGTCTTGCGTCGTATTGCCCTCTCACCGTGCTGCGAGCCATCTGATGTATTCTGGCGTTGACAGGCACTGTATTGAGGGCTTCTTAGGCTGTTGTACTCTATTTGACCGTGCATCAATTTTGTGATCGGTCATTCCCTATTTGACTGTGTATTGGCCTTGTACTGCCCTGTGTAAAGTTACGTCTCGCATTGTATTGCCCTGTCATAGTATTGCCTGTCATAGTCTGTCATAGCACCAGGATGTGCCCTTGAGCGGGGACGCTTGCTTCAGGTTCTGCTCCTCAAGGCTGAGAGATCCCTTGCCGCAACAGAGTCTCGGTAAGTGACTAATACCACGCTAAACCTCGTAGCCTTAGCTCAGTGATATAAAGGGTTGATGGCGCGGATACAATCCTTTAGAGGTGAACCGGTGCCCAAGTCCAGGGCTAGGAATTGGATCCAGCCGCACTTAGACTGCTCTTCAAGAAGGAGTTTAGAAAGCAAGGGGGTTGTGGCTCGACGGGAGGGTCTCCCTAACAGCTCGTCTGACCCTGGCCCCTGTGCAATAAATTATCTGGGGTACGTGGCCACGGAACCTGGTAAAGGGATGTTACGTTCACTGCTGCCTTTGTCGAAACACTGTGTTGATGTTTCTAAATGTTTCTCTACTTCTCTCAGGACTGAAGTGAATCGCTCCACCCGCCACAACTGCATATTGCCTTGTCCGGCCCCGTATTGGGTTACCTCTCGCCTTGTATTGCCCTGTCCTTCTTTTGGTTGCCATCTGACCCATGTGAATTCACTGCACTGTGAATTTTGTGACTGTCTGTTATTTATTTGACTGAGTATTGCCTTGTACTGCCTTGTGTACTGCGACGTAGTGCTTTGTCTTGCCCTGTAATTGCCTTGACTGCCATCCGAGATGTTTTGAGATCGTACGGCAGCGTAGTGCGGGTTTTCTGGTCAGCTGTTCTCTATTTGACTGTGTACGGCCTTGCGCTGCCCTGCACGGTGTTCTGTCTCGCGTTGTCATTGTCTCGACCGACATGTGGGATTGTTTGCCATTGTTTGCCAGTGTGGTTTGGGTATTGTAGTTTACTGTTCTTCATTTGACTGCGTATTGCCTTGTACTGACCTGTATAACGTTATGTCTTGCACTGCATTGCCCTGGCATTGTCTTGACCGACATCTGAGACGGTCTGGCATTGTACTGTACTGTATTGGGAGTCTTGTAATTTGCTCTAATTTATTTGTCTGCGAATCGGGTTGTACTGCCCTGTATACTGTAACGTGTGGCATTGTACCGCCTGTCACTGGCTTAACGGTGGCTTTAGAGATTCTATCGTAAGACTGCACTCCGTTGTGAATTTCTCTATTGGTGATTCTGTGACGGCGTATTGCCTCGCACGGCCCAGTACTGTGTTACGCTTGACGTTGCATCGCTCTGTCATTGTCTTCAATGAGATGTGACACTTGGTAACATACGATGGCACTGTATTGCCAATTTTTCCAGTGGCTATGCTTAATTTGAGCATGTATTGATGTGTAGCGCTCTGTATGATGTTAAGTCGTACACTGTCTTGACTTAATAATAGAAATGCTAGAGGCTGGCGTGGTGCCAAGTGGGAAAGGGTGGCTGTGAGACTCTGAAGGCAGCAGGAAAGCCCGCAGCCCGAGGTGGTGCCGCCGCGCCAGCCTCCAAACCATTTTCCGGTAGGGCCGCGGCTCTGGCGACAGCTCCCACGCCGGAAGAGCCAGGAGGGAAAGCCATGCCTCGCTGGAAAGCTCTTTGGCAGCCGCTCGCGTGGCCCCACAGCCCGTGGGGCTGCGGGTTTTGCGGCGGCCGTCAGCCTCCACGCCACCGGCGCCCATGTGTCGCCGCCGCACCAGGCTGTGAAGCATTTTCCGGTACGGCTGCGGCTCTGGCGACAGCTCCCACGCCCGAAGAGCCAGGAGGGAAAGCCATGCCTCGTTGGAAAGCTCTTTGGCAGCCGCTCGCGTGGACCCACAGCCCGTGGGGCTGCGGGCTTTGCGGCGGCCGTCAGCCTCGGAGCCACCAGCGCCCACCTGGCGCCGCCCCACCAGCCTGCGAAGCATTTTCCAGTAGGGCCGCGGCTCTGGCGACAGCTCCCACGCCCGAAGAGCCAGGAGGGAAAGCCGTGCCTCGTTGGAAAGCTCTTTGGCAGCCGCTCGCGTGGCCCCACAGCCCGTGGGGCTGCGGGCTTTGCGGCGACCGTCAGCGTTGCCGCCACCGGCGCCCATGTGGCGCCGCCGCGCCAGCCTGCGAAGCATTTTTGGGTACGGCCGCGGCTCTGGCGACAGCTCCCACGCCCGAAGAGCCAGGAGGGAAAGCCGTGCCTCGTTGGAAAGCTCTTTGGCAGCCTCTTGCGTGGCCCCACAGCCCGTGGGGCTGCGGGCTTTGCGGCGGCCGTCAGCCTCGGCGCAACCGGCACCGACATGGCGCCGCCGCGCTAGCCTGCGAAGCATTTTGCGGTAGGGCCGCGACTCTGGCGACAGCTCCCACGCCCGAAGAGCCAGGAGGGAAAGCCGTGCCTCGTTGGAAAGCTCTTTGGCAGCCGATCGCGTGGCGAAACAGCCCGTGGGGCTGCGGGCTTTCCGGCGGACGTCAGCCTCAGCGACACCGGCGACCACGTGGCGCCGCCCCACCAGCCTGCGAAGCATTTTCCGGTAGGGCCGCAACTCTGGCGACAGCTCCCAAGCACGAAGAGCCAGGAGGGAAAGCCGTGCCTCGTTGGAAAGCTCTTTGGCAGCCGCTCGCGTGGCCCCACAGCCCGTGGGGCTGTGGGCTTTGTGGCGGCCGTCAGCCTCCCCGCCACTGGCGCCCACCAGGTGCAGACGCGCCAGCCTGCGAAGCATTTTCCGGTAGGGCCGCGGCTCTGGCGACAGCTCCCACGCCCGAAGACCTAGGAGGGAAAGCTGTGCCTCGTTGGAAAGGTCTTTGGCAGCCGCTCGCGTGGCCTCACAGCCCGTGGGGCTGCGGGCTTTCCGGCGGACGTCAGCCTCAGCGACACCGGCGACCACGTGGCGCCGCCGCGACAGCGTGCGAAGCATTTTCCGGTAGGGCTGCGGCTCTGACGACAGCTCCTAAGCCCGAAGAGCCAGGAGGGAAAGCCATGCCTCGTTGGAAAGCTCTTTGGCAGCCGTTCGCCTGGCGAAACAGCCCGTGGGGCTGCGGGCTTTGCGGCGGCCGTCAGCCTCGCCACCACCGGCGCCTACGTGGCGCTGCCGCGCCAGCTTGCGAAGCATTTTCCGGTAGGGCTGCGGCTCTGACGACAGCTCCCAAGCCCGAAGAGCCAGGAGGGAAAGCCATGCCTCGTTGGAAAGCTCTTTGGCAGCCGCTCGCGTGGCCCCACAGCCCGTGGGGCTGCGGGCTTTGCGGCGGCCGTCAGCCTCCCCGCCACCGGCGCCCACCAGGTGCAGCCGCGCCAGCCTGCGAAGCATTTTCCAGTAGGGCCGCGGCTCTGGCGACAGCTCCCACGCCCGAAGAGCCAGGAGGGAAAGCCGTGCCTCGTTGGAAAGCTCTTTGGCAGCCGCTCGCCTGGCGAAACAGCCCGTGGGGCTGCGGGCTTTGCGGCGACCGTCAGCCTCGGAGACACCGGCACCCACGTGGCGCCGCCGCACCAGCCTGCGAAGCATTTTCCGGTAGGGCCGCGGATCTAGCGACAGCTCCCACGCCTGAAGAGCCAGGAGGGAAAGCCGTGCCTCGTTGGAAAGCTCTTTGGCAGCCGCTCGCGTGGCCCCACAGCCCGTGGGGCTGCGGGCTTTGCGGCGGCCGTCAGCCTCGGCGCCACCGGCGCCCACCAGGTGCAGCCGCGCCAGTCTGCGAAGCATTTTCCTGTAGGGCCGCGGCTCTGGCGACAGCTCCCACGCCCGAAGAGCCAGGAGGGAAAGCCGTGCCTCGTTGGAAATCTCTTTGGCAGCCGCTCGCGTGGCCCCACAGCCCGTGGGGCTGCGGGCTTTGCGGCGGCCGTCAGCCTCCGCGCCACCGGCGCCCACGTGGCGCCGCCGCACCAGCCTGTGAAGCATTTTCCGGTAGGGCCGCGGCTCTGGCGACAGCTCCCACGCCCGAAGACCCAGGAGGGAAAGCCGTGCCTCGTTGGAAAGCTCTTTGGCAGCCAATCGCGTGGCCCCACAGCCCGTGGGGCTGCGGGCGTTGTGGCGGCCGTCAGCCTCGGAGCCACCGGCGCCTACGTGGCGCTGCCGCGCCAGCTTGCGAAGCATTTTCCTGTAGGGCCGCGGCTCTGACGACAGCTCCCAAGCACGAAGAGCCAGGAGAGAAAGCCGTGCCTCGTTGGAAAGCTCTTTGGCAGCCGATCGCGTGGCCCCACAGCCCGTGGGGCTGCGGGCTTTGTGGCGGCCGTCAGCCTCCCCGCCACCGGCGCCCACCAGGTGCAGCCGCGCCAGCCTGCGAAGCATTTTCCTGTAGGGCTGCGGCTCTGGCGACAGCTCCCACGCCCGAAGAGCGAGGAGGGAAAGCCGTGCCTCGTTGGAAAGCTCTTTGGCAGCCGCTCGCCTGGCGAAACAGCCTGTGGGGCTGCGGGCTTTGCGGCGGCCGTCAGCCTCGCTGCCACCGGCGCCCATGTGTCACCGCCTCACCAGGCTGCGAAGCATTTTCCGGTAGGGCCGCGGCTCTGGCGACAGCTCCCACGCCCGAAGAGCCAGGAGGGGGAGGATGGGCGGGCAAGGTGAGGGAGTGGGAGATGGGGAATTTGGTAGGGTTTTGGGCAGTATCTCGGCGTGTGTTTCTTCGGTTGGTGTGACATGCAGGGTCAGAGGGGCGATGCTGCGCACCCACTGAGTAGTCCCAGCAAGTGAGGCGGTTGTGGACACGTTGGCGTCTAATAGCCCAGTGCTACATTGCGGCTCAGGGGAGTGTTTGTCTTTGGTTTTGCAGGCGCCGCAGGCATCCGGAGCCGGACGAGCGTTGGAGGTGAGCTGGGTAGCAGAGAGGTAGCGCATGGGGGTGGTGGTTTCCCGTAAGCTCAAGAGTAATATTGTGTGTCTTAGGTGTTTTAGGTGCCAGAACCAGAGTGTGCCACAAAGTCCAAACCCAGAATCCATGCGGAGCAGGTGAGCAGAAGGGTACGGCGCGTGTGATGCGGGGTACAGTTGCAGTACAACTTAGTGTTGACGGACGTGATGGTGCCTGATGGTACCATTTTGTGCAAATCGGGATTACGTTGCTCGGTAACTTCCTTGACTGCCATTTGAGATGGTCTTGTGTCGTACGCTTAAGAATTTGGTTCCGTACTATGTTCTTGTATATTTGAAATAGTATTGCTCCGCCTCACTCAGTATCGGTTTCGCATCGTGTTGCCCCGTCACGCTCTTGATTGCTCTGTGATCTATTCTGGCATCGTACCACACCGTGTTGCGTGGTTTTTTTTTTTTAATCGGTTGTTCTTTGACTGTGTAATGCCTTGTACCGCCCTCTATTGCGTTATGTCTCGTGTTATATTGCCCCGTCGTAGCCTTGACTGCCTTCTGATCTGTTCGGGCCTCGTACCACGCTGTATTGCGGGTTTTTTAATCGGTTGTTCTTCATCTGGCTTTCTAATGCCTTGTACCGCCCTGTATTGTGTAACATCTTGCATTATATTGCCCCGTCATAGTCTCGACTGCCTTCTGATCCACTCTGGCATCGCACCGCACTGTATTGTGTGGTTTTTAATCGGTTCTTCTTTATTTGACTGTGTAATGCCTTGTACTGCTGTGTATTGTGTTACTTCTCATGTTATAGTGTGCTGTCGTTGTCTTGACTGCCTTCTGATGTTTTCTGGTATTACAGTTGAACGTATGCTGTGTTTCTTAATCGGTTGTTCTTCGTTTGGCTGCATGTTGCCTTGTTACCACCTGGTATGGTGTTGTGTCTTGCATTGTATTGCCCTGTCACTGTCTCGACGGTCATTTTACACGTTCCGTCCTAGGACCGCGCTGTATTGTGAATTCTTTCATGGGTTGTTGTTTCCTTGACTGTGTCGCCTGGTAGGGCCCCGTATCGCGTTACGTCTTGCCTTGTATTGCTCTGTCATTGTGGTGACCGACATCTGATATATTCTACCGTTGTATGGCACCGTACCGTCAATTCTTTCATTGTCTGCTCTGCATTTGATTGTATGTTGCCTTGTACTGCCCTGTGTAAGGTTAGATCTTGCATGGTGTTGCCCTGTCGTTGTCTTGCCAGTTATTTTAGAGTCTCTGGCACAGTATTGTGCAATTTTTAACCGGTTGTTCTGTATTTGACCGCTGTTGCGATGTCACCCCCCTTTTTCCTCCAGGCTGCTGCTCGAGCTATAACGACCAGCAGGAGTCGCTACGAGTGGCACTTGAACTTTGTGGGGTGGCTGGCACCAGAGTCAAGACACTGTGAGTCAGTTAGCTTGCTATAGACCTAGCGGACAGACCAAGAGCCCTTTGAGCTTCCTTGCAAGGCAGCGGCCTGTTTGCCAGCGTTTCCCGGGGACACTCACTTAAGGTTCTGCTCCTCTAGGTTGAGAGAAGCCTTGCCGCAACAGATTCTGGGTAAGTGACTAACAGCATGCCAGACTTTGCCATCTTAGCTGAGCGATACGAAGGGTTTGATCACGCAGATATGATCCTTTAGAGGTGAACCGTTGCCCAAGTCCGGGGCGAGGATGGGATCCAGCCGCACCTAGACTCCTCTCGGAGAAGGAGTTTAGAAAGCAAGGGGGTCCTTTCCGAGCCTCGTGACTCAACAGGAGGGTCTCCCAGACAGCGTGTCAGACCCTGGCCCTGAGGCAGTAAATGACCCGGGGTGCGTGGCCATATGGAACCTGGTAAAGTGCCATCACGTGCGCTGCTACCTTTAGTGAATCACTGTTATGTTTGTTAATGTTTCTCTACCTCTCTCTTAGGAGTGAATTTTATCATTGCGCCCGCCACAACTGCATATGGCCTGTGTTACATCTTGCATTGCATTGCCCTGTCGTCTTGACGGTCACGTTAGAGAATCTGTCCTAGGTCTGGACTGTAGTTTGATGTCTCTCATGGGTTCTGATGTGGCTGTGTATTGCCTTGTCCGGCCCCGTGTGGTGTTACGTCTTCCATTGTATTGCTCTGTTGTTGTCTTGATTGTCATCTGATCTATTCTGCCGTTGTAGGCCACCATATTGTCACTTCCTTCATCAGCTGTTTTTTATGAGCCATGTAAAGGGTTGACGGCACAGACATAATCCTTTAGAGGTGAACCGTTGCCCAAGTCCGGGGCTAGGAATTGGATCCAGCCGCACCTAGACTCCTCTCCGAGAAGGAGTTTAGAAAGCAAGGGGGTCCTCTCCGAGCTAGGAATTGGATCCAGCCGCACCTAGACTCCTCTCCGAGAAGGAGTTTAGAAAGCAAGGGGGTCCTTTCCGAGCCTCGTGACTCAACGGGAGGGTCTCCCTGACAGCTCGTCTGACCCTGGCCCCTAGGCAGGAAATAATCCAGGGTCCGTGGCCACGGAACCTGATAAAGCGCCGTCATGCGCACTGCTGCCTTTGGAGAATCACTGTGTTGATGTTTCTGAATGTTTCTCTACTTTTCTCTTAGGAGTGAAGTGAATGGCTCCACCTGCCACAACTGCATATTGCCTTGTCCGGCCCCGTGTTGGGTTACGTCTTGCCTTGTATTGCCCTATCGTTGTCATGATTGCCACCTGACCCATGGTGTCATAGTAGTGCACTGCATTGTGAATTTTTTGACTGTCTGTTATTTATTTGACTGAGTATTGGCTGGCAGTGGCCTGTATTGTGTTATCTTGCACCGTATTGCCCTGTATTTGCCGTGACTGCCCTCTGAGACTTCCTGAGATCGTAGGGCGTTCTGTTGTGGGTTTTGTAATTGGCTGTTCTTTGTGTGACTGTGTATTGCTTTGTGCTGCCCTGTATTGTGTTACAGCTCGTGTTGCATTACTCTGTCATTGTTTTGACTGCGTTTTGGGACAGTGTCATAGTGCTGCACTGGATTATGGGTATTTTAACTGTTCTTGACTTGGCTGCGCGTTGCCTTTTACTGCTCTGTGTGATGTTAGGTCTTGCACTGTATTGGTCTGTCGTTGTCTTGGCTGTTACTTTGGACTGTCTGGGATTGTACTTATTTATTGTGAAAGTTCCATTGGTTGTTCCTTATTTGACTGCTGGGGTGGTGCGGGCGCCCCTTCGTTTTGGCGCCCCAATCATCCATGGAGTTGTTCTGAGTGGTACTTGAAGTTGGGGGATGGTTGGCAACACAGTGGGGACCTAGATATTTTGTTCCTGTGCTGATGTGACTATAAGTCAATTAGCTTACCCCATAAATAGTGGACAGCCCAAGAGCCTTTTGACTTCTGCATGGCAGGGGCCTCCGTGCCAGGATCTCCCCTTGAGCAGGGACGCTCAATTAAGGTTCTGCTCCTCGAGATAGAGATGCCTTGCCGCAACAGATTCTCAGTAAGTGACTAAGAGCATACAAAACCTTGTAGCCTTAGCTCAGTGATATAAAGGGTCGATGGCGCAGATACAATCCTTTAGAGGTGAACCGTTGCCTAAGTCCGGGGCTAGGAATTGGATCCAGCCGCACCTAGACTCCTCTCCGAGAAGGAGTTTAGAAAGCAAGGGGGTCCTTTCCGAGCCTCGTGACTCAACGGGAGGGTCTCCCTGACAGCTTGTCTGACCCTGGCCCCTAGGCAGTAAATAATCCGGGGTGCGTGGCCATATGGAATCTGGTAAAGCGCCGTCACATGCGCTGCTGCCTTTGGAGAATCACTGTGTTGATGTTTCTGAATGTTTCACCGCTTCTCTCTTAGAAGCGAAGTTAGCCGCTCGGCCTGCCACAACTGCGTGTTGCCTTGTCCGGCCCTGTATGGCATCACGTTTGGCATTGTATTGTCCTCTATTTGCCCGGACTGCCATCTGATCTGTTCCGGCATTGTACTGGTGTGTATTGTGGGTTTTTTAATCGGTTGTGCGTTATTTGAATGCGTATTGCCCTGTCTAGTGTTGTATCTTGCATTGTACTGCCCCGTCATTCCGTTCACTGTCACTTTAGATGTTCTGGGATTGCAGCGATCCGTATTGTGCAGGTTTTATTCGTTAGTCTGTGTTTGACCGTGTATTGCCTTGTTACCACCTTGTATTGTGTTGCGGCTTGCATTGTATCGCCATGTTATTGTTCTGAGTGCCATCTGATACATTTTGGTGTTGTACAGCCCTGCATTGTTACGTCTTCCATTGTATAGCTCTGTCACTGCCTCGACTGCTGTCTCACGCGTTTTGGCATTGCATCGCACGGTATTGCGGGATACTTAATCAGTTATTTATTTGACCGTGTATTTCACTGTACTGCCCTGTATTGCGTTATTTCTTGCCTTGTATTGCTCTGTCATTGTCTTGACTGGCATCTCCATTTATTTTTGTTTTCTCCCGCACTGTATTGCGGTTCTTCTAATTGGTTGGTATTTAGTTGACTGCGTCTTCAGTTCTGCTCTGTCGTGTAATGTTGCATCTTGGATCGTGTCGCCCTATAGTTGTTTTGACTGCCACCCGAGACCGTGTGGGATCGTACTGCACCGTATTGTGGCGTTTTGATGGGTTGTTTCCTATATTATTCTGTATCGTGTTGTAGCAACCTGTATTGTGTTACATTGTGCGTTGTGTTGCCATGAAATAGTCTTAACTGTCCTTTTACACTCTCTGGGGTTGTACCGCACCGAACTGAGGGTGTTTTTGATCGGCTGTTCTATATTTGACTACGTATTGCTTTGTACTGCCCTGTATTTTCCTGAGTCTTGCGTCGTATTGCCCTCTCACCGTGCTGCGAGCCATCTGATGTATTCTGGCGTTGACAGGCACTGTATTGAGGGCTTCTTAGGCTGTTGTACTCTATTTGACCGTGCATCAATTTTGTGATCGGTCATTCCCTATTTGACTGTGTATTGGCCTTGTACTGCCCTGTGTAAAGTTACGTCTCGCATTGTATTGCCCTGTCATAGTATTGCCTGTCATAGTCTGTCATAGCACCAGGATGTGCCCTTGAGCGGGGACGCTTGCTTCAGGTTCTGCTCCTCAAGGCTGAGAGATCCCTTGCCGCAACAGAGTCTCGGTAAGTGACTAATACCACGCTAAACCTCGTAGCCTTAGCTCAGTGATATAAAGGGTTGATGGCGCGGATACAATCCTTTAGAGGTGAACCGGTGCCCAAGTCCAGGGCTAGGAATTGGATCCAGCCGCACTTAGACTGCTCTTCAAGAAGGAGTTTAGAAAGCAAGGGGGTTGTGGCTCGACGGGAGGGTCTCCCTAACAGCTCGTCTGACCCTGGCCCCTGTGCAATAAATGATCTGGGGTACGTGGCCACGGAACCTGGTAAAGGGATGTTACGTTCACTGCTGCCTTTGTCGAAACACTGTGTTGATGTTTCTAAATGTTTCTCTACTTCTCTCAGGACTGAAGTGAATCGCTCCACCCGCCACAACTGCATATTGCCTTGTCCGGCCCCGTATTGGGTTACCTCTCGCCTTGTATTGCCCTGTCCTTCTTTTGGTTGCCATCTGACCCATGTGAATTCACTGCACTGTGAATTTTGTGACTGTCTGTTATTTATTTGACTGAGTATTGCCTTGTACTGCCTTGTGTACTGCGACGTAGTGCTTTGTCTTGCCCTGTAATTGCCTTGACTGCCATCCGAGATGTTTTGAGATCGTACGGCAGCGTAGTGCGGGTTTTCTGGTCAGCTGTTCTCTATTTGACTGTGTACGGCCTTGCGCTGCCCTGCACGGTGTTCTGTCTCGCGTTGTCATTGTCTCGACCGACATGTGGGATTGTTTGCCATTGTTTGCCAGTGTGGTTTGGGTATTGTAGTTTACTGTTCTTCATTTGACTGCGTATTGCCTTGTACTGACCTGTATAACGTTATGTCTTGCACTGCATTGCCCTGGCATTGTCTTGACCGACATCTGAGACGGTCTGGCATTGTACTGTACTGTATTGGGAGTCTTGTAATTTGCTCTAATTTATTTGTCTGCGAATCGGGTTGTACTGCCCTGTATACTGTAACGTGTGGCATTGTACCGCCTGTCACTGGCTTAACGGTGGCTTTAGAGATTCTATCGTAAGACTGCACTCCGTTGTGAATTTCTCTATTGGTGATTCTGTGACGGCGTATTGCCTCGCACGGCCCAGTACTGTGTTACGCTTGACGTTGCATCGCTCTGTCATTGTCTTCAATGAGATGTGACACTTGGTAACATACGATGGCACTGTATTGCCAATTTTTCCAGTGGCTATGCTTAATTTGAGCATGTATTGATGTGTAGCGCTCTGTATGATGTTAAGTCGTACACTGTCTTGACTTAATAATAGAAATGCTAGAGGCTGGCGTGGTGCCAAGTGGGAAAGGGTGGCTGTGAGACTCTGAAGGCAGCAGGAAAGCCCGCAGCCCGAGGTGGTGCCGCCGCGCCAGCCTCCAAACCATTTTCCGGTAGGGCCGCGGCTCTGGCGACAGCTCCCACGCCGGAAGAGCCAGGAGGGAAAGCCATGCCTCGCTGGAAAGCTCTTTGGCAGCCGATCGCGTGGCCCCACAGCCCGTGGGGCTGCGGGCTATGCGGCGGCCGTCAGCCTCCCCGCCACCGGCGCCCACCAGGTGCAGCCGCGCCAGCCTGCGAAGCATTTTCCAGTAGGGCCGCGGCTCTGGCGACAGCTCCCAAGCCCGAAGAGCCAGGAGGGAAAGCCGTGCCTCGTTGGAAAGCTCTTTGGCAGCCGCTCGCCTGGCGAAACAGCCCGTGGGGCTGCGGGCTTTGCGGCGACCGTCAGCCTCGGAGACACCGGCACCCACGTGGCGCCGCCGCACCAGCTTGCGAAGCATTTTCCGGTAGGGCCGCGGATCTAGCGACAGCTCCCACGCCTGAAGAGCCAGGAGGGAAAGCCGTGCCTCGTTGGAAAGCTCTTTGGCAGCCGCTCGCGTGGCCCCACAGCCCGTGGGGCTGCGGGCTTTGCGGCGGCCGTCAGCCTCGGCGCCACCGGCGCCCACCAGGTGCAGCCGCGCCAGTCTGCGAAGCATTTTCCTGTAGGGCCGCGGCTCTGGCGACAGCTCCCACGCCCGAAGAGCCAGGAGGGAAAGCCGTGCCTCGCTGGAAAGCTATTTGGCAGCCGCTCGCGTGTCCCCACAGCCCGTGGGGCTGCGGGCTTTGCGGCGGCCGTCAGCCTCCGCGCCACCGGCGCCCACGTGGCGCCGCCGCACCAGCCTGTGAAGCATTTTCCGGTAGGGCCGCGGCTCTGGCGACAGCTCCCACGCCCGAAGACCCAGGAGGGAAAGCCGTGCCTTGTTGGAAAGCTCTTTGGCAGCCGCTCACGTGGTCCCACAGCCCGTGGGGCTGCGGGCTTTGCGGCGGCCGTCAGCCTCGGAGCCGCCGGCGCCTACGTGGCGCTGCCGCGCCAGCTTGCGAAGCATTTTCCGGTAGGGCCGCGGCTGTGACGACAGCTCCCAAGCACGAAGAGCCAGGAGAGAAAGCCGTGCCTCGTTGGAAAGCTCTTTGGCAGCCGATCGCGTGGCCCCACAGCCCGTGGGGCTGCGGGCTTTGTGGCGGCCGTCAGCTTCCCCGCCACCGGCGCCCACCAGGTGCAGCCGCGCCAGCCTGCGAAGCATTTTCCTGTAGGGCTGCGGCTCTGGCGACAGCTCCCACGCCCGAAGAGCGAGGAGGGAAAGCCGTGCCTCGTTGGAAAGCTCTTTGGCAGCCGCTCGCCTGGCGAAACAGCCTGTGGGGCTGCGGGCTTTGCGGCGGCCGTCAGCCTCGCTGCCACCGGCGCCCATGTGTCACCGCCTCACCAGGCTGCGAAGCATTTTCCGGTAGGGCCGCGGCTCTGGCGACAGCTCCCACGCCCGAAGAGCCAGGAGGGGGAGGATGGGCGGGCAAGGTGAGGGAGTGGGAGATGGGGAATTTGGTAGGGTTTTGGGCAGTATCTCGGCGTGTGTTTCTTCGGTTGGTGTGACATGCAGGGTCAGAGGGGCGATGCTGCGCACCCACTGAGTAGTCCCAGCAAGTGAGGCGGTTGTGGACACGTTGGCGTCTAATAGCCCAGTGCTACATTGCGGCTCAGGGGAGTGTTTGTCTTTGGTTTTGCAGGCGCCGCAGGCATCCGGGGCCGGACGAGCATTGGAGGTGAGCTGGGTAGCAGAGAGGTAGCGCATGGGGGTGGTGGTTTCCCGTAAGCTCAAGAGTAATATTGTGTGTCTTAGGTGTTTTAGGTGCCAGAACCAGAGTGTGCCACAAAGTCCAAACCCAGAATCCATGCGGAGCAGGTGAGCAGAAGGGTACGGCGCGTGTGATGCGGGGTACAGTTGCAGTACAACTTAGTGTTGACGGACGTGATGGTGCCTGATGGTACCATTTTGTGCAAATCGGGATTACGTTGCTCGGTAACTTCCTTGACTGCCATTTGAGATGGTCTTGTGTCGTACGCTTAAGAATTTGGTTCCGTACTATGTTCTTGTATATTTGAAATAGTATTGCTCCGCCTCACTCAGTATCGGTTTCGCATCGTGTTGCCCCGTCACGCTCTTGATTGCTCTGTGATCTATTCTGGCATCGTACCACACCGTGTTGCGTGGTTTTTTTTTTTTAATCGGTTGTTCTTTGACTGTGTAATGCCTTGTACCGCCCTCTATTGCGTTATGTCTCGTGTTATATTGCCCCGTCGTAGCCTTGACTGCCTTCTGATCTGTTCGGGCCTCGTACCACGCTGTATTGCGGGTTTTTTAATCGGTTGTTCTTCATCTGGCTTTCTAATGCCTTGTACCGCCCTGTATTGTGTAACATCTTGCATTATATTGCCCCGTCATAGTCTCGACTGCCTTCTGATCCACTCTGGCATCGCACCGCACTGTATTGTGTGGTTTTTAATCGGTTCTTCTTTATTTGACTGTGTAATGCCTTGTACTGCTGTGTATTGTGTTACTTCTCATGTTATAGTGTGCTGTCGTTGTCTTGACTGCCTTCTGATGTTTTCTGGTATTACAGTTGAACGTATGCTGTGTTTCTTAATCGGTTGTTCTTCGTTTGGCTGCATGTTGCCTTGTTACCACCTGGTATGGTGTTGTGTCTTGCATTGTATTGCCCTGTCACTGTCTCGACGGTCATTTTACACGTTCCGTCCTAGGACCGCGCTGTATTGTGAATTCTTTCATGGGTTGTTGTTTCCTTGACTGTGTCGCCTGGTAGGGCCCCGTATCGCGTTACGTCTTGCCTTGTATTGCTCTGTCATTGTGGTGACCGACATCTGATATATTCTACCGTTGTATGGCACCGTACCGTCAATTCTTTCATTGTCTGCTCTGCATTTGATTGTATGTTGCCTTGTACTGCCCTGTGTAAGGTTAGATCTTGCATGGTGTTGCCCTGTCGTTGTCTTGCCAGTTATTTTAGAGTCTCTGGCACAGTATTGTGCAATTTTTAACCGGTTGGTCTGTATTTGACCGCTGTTGCGATGTCACCCCCCTTTTTCCTCCAGGCTGCTGCTCGAGCTATAACGACCAGCAGGAGTCGCTACGAGTGGCACTTGAACTTTGTGGGGTGGCTGGCACCAGAGTCAAGACACTGTGAGTCAGTTAGCTTGCTATAGACCTAGCGGACAGACCAAGAGCCCTTTGAGCTTCCTTGCAAGGCAGCGGCCTGTTTGCCAGCGTTTCCCGGGGACACTCACTTAAGGTTCTGCTCCTCTAGGTTGAGAGAAGCCTTGCCGCAACAGATTCTGGGTAAGTGACTAACAGCATGCCAGACTTTGCCATCTTAGCTGAGCGATACGAAGGGTTTGATCACGCAGATATGATCCTTTAGAGGTGAACCGTTGCCCAAGTCCGGGGCGAGGATGGGATCCAGCCGCACCTAGACTCCTCTCGGAGAAGGAGTTTAGAAAGCAAGGGGGTCCTTTCCGAGCCTCGTGACTCAACAGGAGGGTCTCCCAGACAGCGTGTCAGACCCTGGCCCTGAGGCAGTAAATGACCCGGGGTGCGTGGCCATATGGAACCTGGTAAAGTGCCATCACGTGCGCTGCTACCTTTAGTGAATCACTGTTATGTTTGTTAATGTTTCTCTACCTCTCTCTTAGGAGTGAATTTTATCATTGCGCCCGCCACAACTGCATATGGCCTGTGTTACATCTTGCATTGCATTGCCCTGTCGTCTTGACGGTCACGTTAGAGAATCTGTCCTAGGTCTGGACTGTAGTTTGATGTCTCTCATGGGTTCTGATGTGGCTGTGTATTGCCTTGTCCGGCCCCGTGTGGTGTTACGTCTTCCATTGTATTGCTCTGTTGTTGTCTTGATTGTCATCTGATCTATTCTGCCGTTGTAGGCCACCATATTGTCACTTCCTTCATCAGCTGTTTTTTATGAGCCATGTAAAGGGTTGACGGCACAGACATAATCCTTTAGAGGTGAACCGTTGCCCAAGTCCGGGGCTAGGAATTGGATCCAGCCGCACCTAGACTCCTCTCCGAGAAGGAGTTTAGAAAGCAAGGGGGTCCTCTCCGAGCTAGGAATTGGATCCAGCCGCACCTAGACTCCTCTCCGAGAAGGAGTTTAGAAAGCAAGGGGGTCCTTTCCGAGCCTCGTGACTCAACGGGAGGGTCTCCCTGACAGCTCGTCTGACCCTGGCCCCTAGGCAGGAAATAATCCAGGGTCCGTGGCCACGGAACCTGATAAAGCGCCGTCATGCGCACTGCTGCCTTTGGAGAATCACTGTGTTGATGTTTCTGAATGTTTCTCTACTTTTCTCTTAGGAGTGAAGTGAATGGCTCCACCTGCCACAACTGCATATTGCCTTGTCCGGCCCCGTGTTGGGTTACGTCTTGCCTTGTATTGCCCTATCGTTGTCATGATTGCCACCTGACCCATGGTGTCATAGTAGTGCACTGCATTGTGAATTTTTTGACTGTCTGTTATTTATTTGACTGAGTATTGGCTGGCAGTGGCCTGTATTGTGTTATCTTGCACCGTATTGCCCTGTATTTGCCGTGACTGCCCTCTGAGACTTCCTGAGATCGTAGGGCGTTCTGTTGTGGGTTTTGTAATTGGCTGTTCTTTGTGTGACTGTGTATTGCTTTGTGCTGCCCTGTATTGTGTTACAGCTCGTGTTGCATTACTCTGTCATTGTTTTGACTGCGTTTTGGGACAGTGTCATAGTGCTGCACTGGATTATGGGTATTTTAACTGTTCTTGACTTGGCTGCGCGTTGCCTTTTACTGCTCTGTGTGATGTTAGGTCTTGCACTGTATTGGTCTGTCGTTGTCTTGGCTGTTACTTTGGACTGTCTGGGATTGTACTTATTTATTGTGAAAGTTCCATTGGTTGTTCCTTATTTGACTGCTGGGGTGGTGCGGGCGCCCCTTCGTTTTGGCGCCCCAATCATCCATGGAGTTGTTCTGAGTGGTACTTGAAGTTGGGGGATGGTTGGCAACACAGTGGGGACCTAGATATTTTGTTCCTGTGCTGATGTGACTATAAGTCAATTAGCTTACCCCATAAATAGTGGACAGCCCAAGAGCCTTTTGACTTCTGCATGGCAGGGGCCTCCGTGCCAGGATCTCCCCTTGAGCAGGGACGCTCAATTAAGGTTCTGCTCCTCGAGATAGAGATGCCTTGCCGCAACAGATTCTCAGTAAGTGACTAAGAGCATACAAAACCTTGTAGCCTTAGCTCAGTGATATAAAGGGTCGATGGCGCAGATACAATCCTTTAGAGGTGAACCGTTGCCTAAGTCCGGGGCTAGGAATTGGATCCAGCCGCACCTAGACTCCTCTCCGAGAAGGAGTTTAGAAAGCAAGGGGGTCCTTTCCGAGCCTCGTGACTCAACGGGAGGGTCTCCCTGACAGCTTGTCTGACCCTGGCCCCTAGGCAGTAAATAATCCGGGGTGCGTGGCCATATGGAATCTGGTAAAGCGCCGTCACATGCGCTGCTGCCTTTGGAGAATCACTGTGTTGATGTTTCTGAATGTTTCACCGCTTCTCTCTTAGAAGCGAAGTTAGCCGCTCGGCCTGCCACAACTGCGTGTTGCCTTGTCCGGCCCTGTATGGCATCACGTTTGGCATTGTATTGTCCTCTATTTGCCCGGACTGCCATCTGATCTGTTCCGGCATTGTACTGGTGTGTATTGTGGGTTTTTTAATCGGTTGTGCGTTATTTGAATGCGTATTGCCCTGTCTAGTGTTGTATCTTGCATTGTACTGCCCCGTCATTCCGTTCACTGTCACTTTAGATGTTCTGGGATTGCAGCGATCCGTATTGTGCAGGTTTTATTCGTTAGTCTGTGTTTGACCGTGTATTGCCTTGTTACCACCTTGTATTGTGTTGCGGCTTGCATTGTATCGCCATGTTATTGTTCTGAGTGCCATCTGATACATTTTGGTGTTGTACAGCCCTGCATTGTTACGTCTTCCATTGTATAGCTCTGTCACTGCCTCGACTGCTGTCTCACGCGTTTTGGCATTGCATCGCACGGTATTGCGGGATACTTAATCAGTTATTTATTTGACCGTGTATTTCACTGTACTGCCCTGTATTGCGTTATTTCTTGCCTTGTATTGCTCTGTCATTGTCTTGACTGGCATCTCCATTTATTTTTGTTTTCTCCCGCACTGTATTGCGGTTCTTCTAATTGGTTGGTATTTAGTTGACTGCGTCTTCAGTTCTGCTCTGTCGTGTAATGTTGCATCTTGGATCGTGTCGCCCTATAGTTGTTTTGACTGCCACCCGAGACCGTGTGGGATCGTACTGCACCGTATTGTGGCGTTTTGATGGGTTGTTTCCTATATTATTCTGTATCGTGTTGTAGCAACCTGTATTGTGTTACATTGTGCGTTGTGTTGCCATGAAATAGTCTTAACTGTCCTTTTACACTCTCTGGGGTTGTACCGCACCGAACTGAGGGTGTTTTTGATCGGCTGTTCTATATTTGACTACGTATTGCTTTGTACTGCCCTGTATTTTCCTGAGTCTTGCGTCGTATTGCCCTCTCACCGTGCTGCGAGCCATCTGATGTATTCTGGCGTTGACAGGCACTGTATTGAGGGCTTCTTAGGCTGTTGTACTCTATTTGACCGTGCATCAATTTTGTGATCGGTCATTCCCTATTTGACTGTGTATTGGCCTTGTACTGCCCTGTGTAAAGTTACGTCTCGCATTGTATTGCCCTGTCATAGTATTGCCTGTCATAGTCTGTCATAGCACCAGGATGTGCCCTTGAGCGGGGACGCTTGCTTCAGGTTCTGCTCCTCAAGGCTGAGAGATCCCTTGCCGCAACAGAGTCTCGGTAAGTGACTAATACCACGCTAAACCTCGTAGCCTTAGCTCAGTGATATAAAGGGTTGATGGCGCGGATACAATCCTTTAGAGGTGAACCGGTGCCCAAGTCCAGGGCTAGGAATTGGATCCAGCCGCACTTAGACTGCTCTTCAAGAAGGAGTTTAGAAAGCAAGGGGGTTGTGGCTCGACGGGAGGGTCTCCCTAACAGCTCGTCTGACCCTGGCCCCTGTGCAATAAATGATCTGGGGTACGTGGCCACGGAACCTGGTAAAGGGATGTTACGTTCACTGCTGCCTTTGTCGAAACACTGTGTTGATGTTTCTAAATGTTTCTCTACTTCTCTCAGGACTGAAGTGAATCGCTCCACCCGCCACAACTGCATATTGCCTTGTCCGGCCCCGTATTGGGTTACCTCTCGCCTTGTATTGCCCTGTCCTTCTTTTGGTTGCCATCTGACCCATGTGAATTCACTGCACTGTGAATTTTGTGACTGTCTGTTATTTATTTGACTGAGTATTGCCTTGTACTGCCTTGTGTACTGCGACGTAGTGCTTTGTCTTGCCCTGTAATTGCCTTGACTGCCATCCGAGATGTTTTGAGATCGTACGGCAGCGTAGTGCGGGTTTTCTGGTCAGCTGTTCTCTATTTGACTGTGTACGGCCTTGCGCTGCCCTGCACGGTGTTCTGTCTCGCGTTGTCATTGTCTCGACCGACATGTCGGATTGTTTGCCATTGTTTGCCAGTGTGGTTTGGGTATTGTAGTTTACTGTTCTTCATTTGACTGCGTATTGCCTTGTACTGACCTGTATAACGTTATGTCTTGCACTGCATTGCCCTGGCATTGTCTTGACCGACATCTGAGACGGTCTGGCATTGTACTGTACTGTATTGGGAGTCTTGTAATTTGCTCTAATTTATTTGTCTGCGAATCGGGTTGTACTGCCCTGTATACTGTAACGTGTGGCATTGTACCGCCTGTCACTGGCTTAACGGTGGCTTTAGAGATTCTATCGTAAGACTGCACTCCGTTGTGAATTTCTCTATTGGTGATTCTGTGACGGCGTATTGCCTCGCACGGCCCAGTACTGTGTTACGCTTGACGTTGCATCGCTCTGTCATTGTCTTCAATGAGATGTGACACTTGGTAACATACGATGGCACTGTATTGCCAATTTTTCCAGTGGCTATGCTTAATTTGAGCATGTATTGATGTGTAGCGCTCTGTATGATGTTAAGTCGTACACTGTCTTGACTTAATAATAGAAATGCTAGAGGCTGGCGTGGTGCCAAGTGGGAAAGGGTGGCTGTGAGACTCTGAAGGCAGCAGGAAAGCCCGCAGCCCGAGGTGGTGCCGCCGCGCCAGCCTCCAAACCATTTTCCGGTAGGGCCGCGGCTCTGGCGACAGCTCCCACGCCGGAAGAGCCAGGAGGGAAAGCCATGCCTCGCTGGAAAGCTCTTTGGCAGCCGATCGCGTGGCCCCACAGCCCGTGGGGCTGCGGGCTTTGCGGCGGCCGTCAGCCTCGGAGCCACCAGCGCCCACCTGGCGCCGCCCCACCAGCCTGCGAAGCATTTTCCGGTAGGGCCGCGGCTCTGGCGACAGCTCCCACACCCGAAGAGCCAGGAGGGAAAGCCGTGCCTCGTTGGAAAGCTCTTTGGCAGCCGCTCGCGTGGCCCCACAGCCCGTGGGGCTGCGGGCTTTGCGGCGGCCGTCAGCCTCCGCGCCACCGGCGCCCATGGGGCGCCGCCGCGCCAGCCTGCGAAGCATTTTCTGGTAGGGCCGCGGCTCTGGCGACAGCTCCCACGCCCGAAGAGCCGGGAGGGAAAGCCGTGCCTCGTTGGAAAGCTCTTTAGCAGCCGCTCGCCTGGCGAAACAGCCTGTGGGGCTGCGGGCTTTGCGGCGGCCGTCAGCCTCGCTGCCAACGGCGCCCCCGTAGCGCCGCTGCGCCAGTCTGCGAAGCATTTTCCGGTATAGCCGTGGCTCTGGCGACAGCTCCCACGCCCGAAGAGCCAGGAGGGAAAGCCGTGCCTCGTTGGAAAGCTCTTTGGCAGCCGCTCGCCTGGCGAAACAGCCCGTGGGGCTGCGGGCTTTGCGGCGGCCGTCAGCCTCGGAGCCACCGGCGCCCACGTGGCGCCGCCCCACCAGCCTGCAAAGCATTTTCCGGTAGGGCCGCAACTCTGGCGACAGCTCCCAAGGACGAAGAGCCAGGAGGGAAAGCCGTGCCTCGTTGGAAAGCTCTTTGGCAGCCGCTCGCGTGGCCCCACAGCCCGTGGGGCTGCGGACTTTGTGGCGGCCGTCAGCCTCCCCGCCACCGGCGCCCACCAGGTGCAGCCGCGCCAGCCTGCGAAGCATTTTCCGGTAGGGCCGCAACTCTGGCGACAGCTCCCACGCCCGAAGAGCCAGGAGGGAAAGCTGTGCCTCGTTTGAAAGCTCTTTGACAGCCGCTCGCCTGGCGAAACAGCCTGTGGGGCTGCGGGCTTTGCGGCGGCCGTCAGCCTCGGAGCCACCGGCGCCCACGTGGCGCCGCCCCACCAGCCTGCGAAGCATTTTCCTGTAGGGCCGCGGCTCTGGCGACAGCTCCCACGCCCGAAGAGCCAGGAGGGAAAGCCGTGCCTCATTGGAAAGCTCTTTGGCAGCCTGTTCCGTGGCCCCACAGCCCGTGGGGCTGCGGGCTTTGCGGCGGCCGTCAGCCTCTCCGCCAACGGTGCCCATGTGGCGCCGCCGCGCAAGTATGCAGAGCTTTTTGCGGTAGGGCCGCGACTCTGGCGACAGCTCCCACGCCCGAAGAGCCGGGAGGGAAAGCCGTGCCTCGTTGGAAAGCTCTTTGGCAGCCGCTCGCGTGGCCCCACAGCCCGTGGGGCTGCGGGCTTTGCGGCGACCGTCAGTCTCCCCGCCACCGGCGCCCACCAGATGCAGCCGCGCCAGCCTGCGAAGCATTTTCCTGTAGGGCCGCGGCTCTGGCGACAGCTCCCACGCCCGAAGAGCAGGGAGGGAAAGCCGTGCCTCGTTGGAAAGCTCTTTGGCAGCCGCTCGCCTGGCGAAACAGCCCCTGGGGCTGCGGGCTTTGCGGCGGCCGTCAGCCTCGGAACCACCGGCGGCCACGTGGCGCCGCCCCACCAGCCTGCGAAGCATTTTCCGGTAGGGCCGCAACTCTGGAGACAGCTCCCAAGTACGAAGAGCCAGGAGGGAAAGCCGTGCCTCGTTGGAAAGCTCTTTGGCAGCCGATCGCGTGGCCCCACAGCCCGTGGGGCTGCGGGCTTTGTGGCGGCCGTCAGCCTCCCCGCCACTGGCGCACACGTGGCGCCGCCGCGCCAGCCTGCGAAGCATTTTCCTGTAGGGCCGCGGCTCTGGCGACAGCTCCCACGCCCGAAGACCTAGGAGGGAAAGCCGTGCCTCGTTGGAAAGCTCTTTGGCAGCCGCTCGCCTGGCGAAACAGCCTGTGGGGCTGCGGGCTTTGCCGCGGCCGTCATCCTCGCTGCCACCGGTGCCCACGTGGCGCCGCTGCGCCAGCCTACGAAGCATTTTCCGGTAGGGCCGCGGCTCTGGCGACAGCTCCCACGCCCGAAGAGCCAGGAGGGAAAGCCATGCCTCGTTGGAAAGCTCTTTGGCAGCCGCTCGCGTGGCCCCACAGCCTGTGGGGCTGCGGGCTTTGCGGCGGCCGTCAGCCTCAGCGCCACCGGCGCCCACCAGCTACAGCCGCGCCAGCCTGCGAAGCATTTTCTGGTAGGGCCGCGGCTCTGGCGACAGCTCCCACGCCCGAAGAGCCAGGAGGGAAAGCCGTGCCTCGTTGGAAAGCTCTTTGGCAGCCGCTCGCGTGGCCCCACAGCCCGTGGGGCTGCGGGCTTTGTGGCGGCCGTCAGCCTCCCCGCCACCGGCGCCCACCAGGTGCAGCCGCGCCAGCCTGCGAAGCATTTTTCTGTAGGGCCGCGGCTCTGGCGACAGCTCCCACGCCCGAAGAGCCAGGAGGGAAAGCCGTGCCTCGTTGGAAAGCTCTTTGGCAGCCGCTCGCGTGGCCTCACAGCCCGTGGGGCTGCGGGCTTTGCGGCGGCCGTCAGCCTCGGAGCCACCGGCGCCCACGTGGCGCCGCCGCGCCAGCTTGCGAAGCATTTTCCAGTAGGGTCACGGCTCTGACGACAACTCCCAAGCCCGAAGAGCCAGGAGGGAAAGCCGTGCCTCGTTGGAAAGCTCTTTGGCAGCCGCTCGCGTGGCCCCACAGCCCATGGGGCTGCGGGCTTTGCGGCGGTTGTCAGCGTCGGAGCCACCGGCGCCCACGTGGCGCCGCCCCACCAGCCTGCGAAGCATTTTCCGGTAGGGCCGCAACTCTGGCGACAGCTCCCAAGCCCGAAGAGCCAGGAGGGAAAGCCATGCCTCGTTGGAAAGCTCTTTGGCAGCCGCTCGCCTGGCGAAACAGCCCGTGCGGCTGCGGGCTTTGCGGCGGCCGTCAGCCTCGGAGCCACCGGCGCCCACGTGGCGCCGCCCCACCAGCCTGCGAAGCATTTTCCGGTAGGGCCGCAACTCTGGCGACAGCTCCCACGCCCGAAGAGCCAGGAGGGAAAGCTGTGCCTCGTTGGAAAGGTCTTTGGCAGCCGCTCGCGTGGCCCCACAGCCCGTGGGGCTGCGGGCTTTGCGGCGGCCGTCAGCCTCAGCGCCACCGGCGCCTACCAGCTACAGCCGCGCCAGCCTGCGAAGCATTTTCCGGTAGGGCCGCGACTCTGGCGACAGCTCCCACGCCCGAAGAGCCAGGAGGGAAAGCCGTGCCTCGTTGGAAAGCTCTTTGGCAGCCGCTCGCGTGGCCTCACAGCCCGGGGGGCTGCGGGCTTTGCGGCGGCCGTCAGCCTCCGTGCCACCGGTGCCCACGTGGCGCCGCCGCACAAGCCTGCGAAGCATTTTCCGGTAGGGCCGCGGCTCTGGTGACAGCTCCCACGCCCGAAGAGCCAGGAGGGAAAGCCGTGCCTCGTTGGAAAGCTCTTTGGCAGCCGCTCGCGTGGCCCCACAGCCCGTGGGGCTGCGGGCTTTGCGGCGGCCGTCAGCCTCGGCGCCACTGGCGCCTACGTGGCGCTGCCGCGCCAGCTTGCGAAGCATTTTCCGGTAGGGCTGCAGCTCTGGCGACAGCTCCCACGCCCGAAGAGCCAGGAGGGAAAGCCATGCCTCGTTGGAAAGCTCTTTGGCAGCCGCTCGCGTGGCCCCACAGCCCGTGGGGCTGCGGGCTTTGCGGCGGTTGTCAGCCTCGGAGCCACCGGCGCCCACGTGGCGCCGCCCCACCAGCCTGCGAAGCATTTTCCGGTAGGGCCGCAACTCTGGCGTCAGCTCCCAAGCACGAAGAGCCAGGAGGGAAAGCCGTGCCTCGTTGGAAAGCTCTTTGGCAGCCGCTCGCGTGGCCCCACAGCCCGTGGGGCTGCGGGCTTTGCGGCGGCCATCAGCCTCCCCGCCACCGGCGCTTACCAGGTGCAGCCGCGCCAGCCTGCGAAGCATTTTCCTGTAGGGCCGCGGCTCTGGCGACAGCTCCAACGCCTGAAGAGCCAGGAGGGAAAGCCGTGCCTCGTTGGAAAGCTCTTTGGCAGCCGCTCGCCTGGCAAAACAGCCCGTGTGGCTGCGGGCTTTGCGGCGGCCGTCAGCCTCGCCGCCAACGGTGCCCACGTGGCGCTGCCGCGCCAGCTTGCGAAGCATTTTCCGGTAGGGCTGCGGCTCTGACGACAACTCCCAACCCTGAAGAGCCAGGAAGGAAAGCCATGCCTCGTTGGAAAGCTCTTTGGCAGCCGCTCGCGTGGCCCCACAGCCCGTGGGGCTGCGGGCTTTGCGGCGGCCGTCAGCCTCGGCGCCACCGGCGCCCACGTGGCGCCGCTGCGCCAGCCTGCGAAGCATTGTCCGGTAGGGCCGCGGCTCTGACGACAGCTCCCAAGCCCGAAGAGCCAGGAGGGAAAGCCGTGCCTCGTTGGAAAGCTCTTTGGCAGCCGCTCGTTTGGCGAAACAGCCTGTGGGGCTGCGGGCTTTGCGGCGGCCGTCAGCCTCGGCGACACCGGCGCCCACGTGGCTCCGCCGCACCAGCCTGCGAAGCGTTTTCCGGTAGGGCCGCAACTCTGGCGACAGCTCCCAAGCACGAAGAGCCAGGAGGGAAAGCCATGCCTCGTTGGAAAGCTCTTTGGCAGCCGCTCGCGTGGCCCCACAGCCCGTGTGGCTGCGGGCTATACGGCGGCCATCAACCTCGTCGACACCGGCGCCCACGTGGCGCCGCCGCGCCAGCCTGCGAAGCATTTTCCGGTAGGGCTGCAACTCTGGCGACAGCTCCCAAGCACGAAGAGCCAGGAGGGAAAGCCGTGCCTCGTTGGAAAGCTCTTTGGCAGCCGATCGCGTGGCCCCACAGCCCGTGGGGCTGCGGGCTTTGCGGCGGCCGTCAGCCTCAGCGACACCGGCGCCCACCAGCTACAGCCGCGCCAGCCTGCGAAGCATTTTCCGGTAGGGCCGCGGCTCTGGCGACAGCTCCCACGCCCGAAGAGCCAGGAGGGAAAGTCGTGCCCCGTTGGAAAGCTCTTTGGTAGCCGCTCCCATGGCCCCACAGCCCGTGGGGCTGCGGGCTTTGTGGCGGCCGTCAGCCTCCCCGCCACCGGCGCCCACCAGGTGCAGCCGCGCCAGCCTGCGAAGCATTTTCCGGTAGGGCCGCGGCTCTGGCGAAAGCTCCCACGCCCGAAGAGCGAGGAGGGAAAGCCGTTCCTCGTTGGAAAGCTCTTTGGCAGCCGCTCGCCTGGCGAAACAGCCCGTGCGGCTGCGGGCTTTGCTGCGGCCGTCAGCCTCGGAGCCACCGGCGCCCACGTGGCGCCGCCCCACCAGCCTGCGAAGCATTTTCCGGTAGGGCCGCAACTCTGCCGACAGCTCCCAAGCACGAAGAGCCAGGAGGGAAAGCCATGCCTCGTTGGAAAGCTCTTTGGCAGCCGCTCGCGTGGCCCCACAGCCCGTGCGGCTGCGGGCTTTGCGGCGGCCGTCAGCCTCGGCGCCACCGGCGCCCACGTGGCGCCGCTGCGCCAGCCTGCGAAGCATTTTCCGGTAGGGCCGCGGCTCTGGCGACAGCTCCCATGCCCGAAGAGCCAGGAGGGAAAGCCGTGCCTCGTTGGAAAGCTCTTTGGCAGCCGATCGCGTGGCCCCACAGCCCGTGGCGCTGCGAGCTTTGTGGCGGCCGTCAGCCTCCCCGCCACCGGCGCCCACCAGGTGCAGCCGCGCCAGCCTGCGAAGCATTTTCCGGTAGGGCCGCGGCTCTGGCGACAGCTCCCATGCCCGAAGAGCCAGGAGGGAAAGCCGTGCCTCGTTGGAAAGCTCTTTGGCAGCCGCTCGCGTGGCCCCACAGCCCGTGTGGCTGCGGGCTATACGGCGGCCGTCAGCCTCGGCGACACCGGCGCCCACGTGGCGCTGCTGCGCCAGCCTGCGAAGCATTTTCCGGTAGGGCTGCAATTCTGGCGACAGCTCCCAAGCACGAAGAGCCAGGAGGGAAAGCCATGCCTCGTTGGAAAGCTCTTTGGCAGCCGCTCGCCTGGCGAAACAGCCCGTGGGGCTGCGGGCTTTGCGGCGGCCGTCAGCCTCGGAGCCACTGGCGCCCACGTGGCGCCGCCCCACCAGCCTGCGAAGCATTTTCCGGTAGGGCCGCGGCTCTGGCGACAGCTCCCACGCCCGAAGAGCGAGGAGAGAAAGCCGTGCCTCGTTGGAAAGCTCTTTGGCAGCCGCTCGCGTGGCCTCACAGCCCGTGGGGCTGCGGGCTTTGCGGCGGCCGTCAGCCTCGCTGCGACCGGCGCACACGTGGCGCCGCTGCGCCAGCCTGCGAAGCATTATCCGGTAGGGCCGCGGCTCTGGCGACAGCTCCCACGCCCGAAGAGCAGGGAGGGAAAGCCGTGCCTCGTTGGAAAGCTCTTTGGCAGCCGCTCGCGTGGCCCCACAGCCCGTGGGGCTGCGGGCTTTGCGGCGGACGTCAGCCTCAGCGCCACCGGCGCCCACCAGCTACAGCCGCGCCAGCCTGAAAAGCATTTTCCTGTAGGGCCGCGGCTCTGGCGACAGCTCCCACGCCCGAAGAGCCAGGAGGGAAAGCCGTGCCTCGTTGGAAAGCTCTTTGGCAGCTGCTCGCGTGGCCCCACAGCCCGTGGGGCTGCAGGCTTTGTGGCGGCCGTCAGCCTCCCCGCCACAGGCGCCCACCAGGTGCAGCCGCGCCAGCCTGCGAAGCATTTTCCGGTAGGGCCGCGGCTCTGGCGACAGCTCCCACGCCCGAAGAGCCAGGAGGGAAAGCCGTGCCTCGTTGGAAAGCTCTTTGGCAGCCGCTCGCGTGGCCTCACAGCCCGTGGGGCTGCGGGCTTTGTGGCGGCCGTCAGCCTCGGAGCCACCGGCGCCCACGTGGCGCCGCCCCACCAGCCTGCGAAGCATTTTCCGGTAGGGCCGCAACTCTGGCGACAGCTCCCAAGCCCGAAGAGCCAGGAGGGAAAGCCATGCCTCGTTGGAAAGCTCTTTGGCAGCCGCTCGCCTGGCGAAACGGCCCGTGCGGCTGCGGGCTTTGCGGCGGCCGTCAGCCTCGGAGCCACCGGCGCCCACGTGGCGCCGCCCCACCAGCCTGCGAAGCATTTTCCGGTAGGGCCGCAACTCTGGCGACAGCTCCCAAGCACGAAGAGCCAGGAGGGAAAGCCATGCCTCGTTGGAAAGCTCTTTGGCAGCCGCTCGCGTGGCCCCACAGCCCGTGGGGCTGCGGGCTTTGCGGCGGCCGTCAGCCTCAGCGCCACCGGCGCCTACCAGCTACAGCCGCGCCAGCCTGCGAAGCATTTTCCGGTAGGGCTGCGACTCTGGCGACAGCTCCCACGCCCGAAGAGCCAGGAGGGAAAGCCGTGCCTCGTTGGAAAGCTCTTTGGCAGCCGCTCGCGTGTCCCCACAGCCCGTGGGGCTGCGGGCTTTGCGGCGGCCGTCAGCCTCGGCGCCACCGGCGCCTACGTGGCGCTGCCGCGCCAGCTTGCGAAGCATTTTCCGGTAGGGCCACGGCTCTGACGACAGCTCCCAAGCCCGAAGAGCCAGGAGGGAAAGCCATGCCTCGTTGGAAATCTCTTTGGCAGCCGCTCGCGTGGCCCCACAGCCCGTGGGGCTGCGGGCTTTGCGGCGGTTGTCAGCCTCGGAGCCACCGGCGCCCACGTGGCGCCGCCCCACCAGCCTGCGAAGCATTTTCCGGTAGGGCCGCAACTCTGGCGACAGCTCCCAAGCCCGAAGAGCCAGGAGGGAAAGCCATGCCTCGTTGGAAAGCTCTTTGGCAGCCGCTCGCCTGGCGAAACAGCCCGTGGGGCTGCGGGCTTTGCTGCGGCCGTCAGCCTCGGAGCCACCGGCGCCCACGTGACGCCGCCCCACCAGCCTACGAAGCATTTTCCGGTAGGGCCGCAACTCTGGCGACAGCTCCCAAGCACGAAGAGCCAGGAGGGAAAGCCGTGCCTCGTTGGAAAGCTCTTTGGCAGCCGCTCGCGTGGCCCCACAGCCCGTGGGGCTGCGGGCTTTGCGGCGGCCGTCAGCCTCCCCGCCACCGGCGCCCACCAGGTGCAGCCGCGCCAGCCTGCGAAGCATTTTCCGGTAGGGCTGCGGCTCTGACGACAACTCCCAAGCCCGAAGAGCCAGGAAGGAAAGCCATGCCTCGTTGGAAAGCTCTTTGGCAGCCTCTTGCGTGGCCCCACAGCCCGTGGGGCTGCGGGCTTTGCGGCGGCCGTCAGCCTCGGCGCCACCGGCGCCCACGTGGCGCCGCTGCGCCAGCCTGCGAAGCATTTTCCGGTAGGGCCGCGGCTCTGGCGACAGCTCCCACGCCCGAAGAGCCAGGAGGGAAAGCCGTGCCTCGTTGGAAAGCTCTTTGGCAGCCGCTCGCCTGGCGAAACAGCCTGTGGGGCTGCGGGCTTTGCGGCGGCCGTCAGTCTCGGAGCCACCGGCGCCCACGTGGCGCCGCCCCACCAGCCTGCGAAGCATTTTCCTGTAGGGCCGCGGCTCTGGCGACAGCTCCCACGCCCTAAGAGCCAGGAGGGAAAGCCATGCCTCGTTGGAAAGCTCTTTGCCAGCCTCTTCCGTGGCCCCACAGCCCGTGGGGCTGCGGGCTTTGCGGCGGCCGTCAGCCTCTCCGCCAACGGTGCCCATGTGTCGCCGCCGCGCAAGTATGCAGAGTTTTTTGCGGTAGGGCCGCGACTCTGGCGACAGCTCCCACGCCCGAAGACCCAGGAGGGAAAGCCGTGCCTCGTTGGAAAGCTCTTTGGCAGCCGCTCGCGTGGCCCCACAGCCCGTGGGGCTGCGGGCTTTGCGGCAACCGTCAGCCTCCCCGCCACCGGCGCCCACCAGGTGCAGCCGCGCCAGCCTGCGAAGCATTTTCCTGTAGGGCCGCGGCTCTGGCGACAGCTCCCACGCCCGAAGAGCAGGGAGGGAAAGCCGTGCCTCGTTGGAAAGCTCTTTGGCAGCCGCTCGCTTGTCGAAACAGCCCGTGGGGCTGCGGGCTTTGCGGCGGCCGTCAGCCTCCCCGCCACTGGCGCACACGTGGCGCCGCCGCGCCAGCCTGCGAAGCATTTTCCTGTAGGGCCGCGGCTCTGGCGACAGCTCCCAAGCACGAAGAGCCAGGAGGGAAAGCCGTGCCTCGTTGGAAAGCTGTTTGGCAGCCGCTCGCCTGGCGAAACAGCCTGTGGGGCTGCGGGCTTTGCGGCGGCCGTCATCCTCGCTGCCACCGGCGCCCACGTGGCGCCGCTGCGCCAGCCTACGAAGCATTTTCCGGTAGGGCCGCGTCTCTGGCGACAGCTCCCACGCCCGAAGAGCCAGGAGGGAAAGCCGTGCCTCGTTGGAAAGCTCTTTGGCAGCCGCTCGCGTGGCCCCACAGCCCGTGGGGCTGCGGGCTTTGCGGCGGCCGTCAGCCTCGGAGCCACCAGCGCCCACGTGGCGCCGCCCCACCAGCCTGCGAAGCATTTTTGGGTACGGCCGCGGCTCTGGCGACAGCTCCCACGCCCGAAGAGCCAGGAGGGAAAGCCGTGCCTCGTTGGAAAGCTCTTTGGCAGCCGATCGCGTGGCCCCACAGCCCGTGGGGCTGCGGGCTTTGCGGCGGCCGTCAGCCTCGGCGCCACCGGCGCCCACGTGGCGCCGCTGCGCCAGCCTGCGAAGCATTTTCCGGTAGGGCCGCGGCTCTGGCGACAGCTCCCACGCCCGAAGAGCCAGGAGGGAAAGCCGTGCCTCGTTGGAAAGCTCTTTGGCAGCCGCTCGCCTGGCGAAACAGCCTGTGGGGCTGCGGGCTTTGCGGCGGCCGTCAGTCTCGGAGCCACCGGCGCCCACGTGGCGCCGCCCCACCAGCCTGCGAAGCATTTTCCTGTAGGGCCGCGGCTCTGGCGACAGCTCCCACGCCCTAAGAGCGAGGAGGGAAAGCCGTGCCTCGTTGGAAAGCTCTTTGGCAGCCTCTTCCGTGGCCCCACAGCCCGTGGGGCTGCGGGCTTTGCGGCGGCCGTCAGCCTCTCCGCCAACGGTGCCCATGTGTCGCCGCCGCGCAAGTATGCAGAGTTTTTTGCGGTAGGGCCGCGACTCTGGCGACAGCTCCCACGCCCGAAGACCCAGGAGGGAAAGCCGTGCCTCGTTGGAAAGCTCTTTGGCAGCCGCTCGCGTGGCCCCACAGCCCGTGGGGCTGCGGGCTTTGCAGCGGCCGTCAGCCTCGGAGCCACTGGCGCCCACCAGGTGCAGCCGCGCCAGCCTGCGAAGCATTTTCCTGTAGGGCCGTGGCTCTGGCGACAGCTCCCACGCCCGAAGAGCCAGGAGGGAAAGCCGTGCCTCGTTGGAAAGCTCTTTGGCAGCCGCTCGCGTGGCCTCACAGCCCGTGGGGCTGCGGGCTTTGCAGCGGCCGTCAGCCTCGGCGCCACCGGCGCCCACGAGGCGCCGCCGCG
>NW_026961396.1:0-1000 GCF_963924245.1 Chroicocephalus ridibundus | reverse complement strand
GGACACACCCCCTAATTTCCCCCCCCCCTCCAAACCCTTTTATTTCCTCCCCCCCCCCCCCAAGACGATTTCTTGCTCTACCTGGACCCCCCACTTCTGCCAGCCGGCCGTGGACACCTCCCGCGAGGGCTTCCCGCTGCAGGTGGGTGCAGAAGACCGGGGGGGGGGTGTCCAAAAGGGTGTGACCCCCCCCCCAAAAAAAACTAATTTCCCCCCCCCCCCCCCCCCCCAACAAGTCCTTCCACTGCGGAACCCCCCGGAAAAATGGCTTTCGGGAAGAGGGATCCCAGTTGCACCATCGGATTTTACGCCGGGGGGAGCCCGGCCTGGAGGAGCTCTGCGCCGACCTGGCCCGGGTGAGTCCCCGCTTGGGGGGGGGCCGGGGGGGGGGACCGACAGATATTTTTGGGGTGCCCCCCCCCGCCCTTTTTCTAAACTCCCCCCCCCCCCCCCGCCAACCTTTTCCAGGTGCTGGCCCCCCCCACGGCGCCGGAGCGATACCCCATTTTCACGCTGGCGGAGGGGCAAGCGCCGGATCAGGGGCTCGTCCCCCCCCCGCCGCCACCACCACCGCTGCCCCCCCCCAGAAAAACCCCCCACCCCCCAAAAAAAATCCATCACCGACGAATTCGTTTTCCTCTGACCCCACCCCGGGACACCCCCCCCCCCCCACCGAAATACACTGGATGGCCCCACCACAGGTTGGGGGGGGGGGGGAGGCCATGGGACCCCCCCCCCCCCCCCCCGCAAGTTTTGGGCTGTTTTGGCTTCACTACTGGCACCGGGGACCCCCCCGCACCCCCCCCCCCCCCCCGCATGGCAGGGGGGGGAAATCACACGCTGCTCGCGGCGAGGGGGGGGGGACACACGTTATTTATTGCTCTCAGGACCCCCCCTCGGCCGTCCGTCTGGTGTCGTGTGTGTGTCCCCCCCCCAAATAAAGATGAACTTGAAATACCCTGAGCACACGGGGGGGGGATGTCAGGGTGTTTTTTTCTTC